>NW_026652279.1:27339825-27450677 GCF_009828535.3 Hylobates moloch
GCCACCACGCCTGGCTAATTTTTTTTGTATTTTTAGTAGAGACGGGGTTTCACTGTGGTCTCGATCTCCTGACCTCGTGATCCGCCCGCCTCGGCCTCCCAAAGTGCTGGGATTACAAGCGTGAGCCACCGCGCCCGGCAGCACAGCTAATTTTTTGTATTTTTAGTAGAGACGGGGTTTCACTGTGTTAGCCAGGATGGTCTTGATCGGCCCGCCTCGGCCTCCCAAAGTGCTGGGATTACAGATGTTAGCCACCGCGCCCGACTAGGTTTATGATTCTTTTATTTTCCTTTGGCCCTTGATTCAGGATAATGATTAAAAAAAAAAATATGATGTGCCCTTTGGAAAAAAAATTTCAAATGATACAAGAAGCTTATAATGTCAGCGCCTAAGCCTTTGTTTGTTTGTTTGTTTGTTTGAGACAGAGTCTCACTCTCTCACCCAAGCTGGAGTGCAGTGGCATGATCTCGGCTTACTGCAAGCTCCGCCTCCTGGGTTCAAGCGATTCTCCTGCCTCAGCCTCTCGAGTAGCTGGGACTATAGGCATGTGCCACCACGCCTGGCTAATTTTTGTAATTTTATTTTTATTTTGCTTCTTTTTTTTTTTTTTTAAGACAGAGTTTTGCTCTTGTTGCCCGGGCTGGAGGGCAGTGGCACGATCTTGCCTCACTGCAACCTCTGCCTTCTGATTTCAAGCGATTCTTTGCCTCAGCCTCCTGAGTAGGTGGGATTACAGGTGCCTGCTACCACTCCTGGCTAATTTTTGTATTTTTAGTAGAGACAGGGTTTTGCCATGTTGGCCAGGCTGGTCTCGAACTCCTGATGTCAGGTGATCCACTTGCCTCGGCCTCCCAAAGTACTGGGATTACAGGTATGAGCTACTGCTCCCAGCCGAGCCTAAGTCTCTTTCTACTTCCCTGCATTCCCCAAAGAGATCCATTATAAACAGTTTAGCTTTTTTTTTTTTTTTTTTTTTTTGAGACGGAGTCTCGCTCTGTCACCCAGGCTGGAGTGCAGTGGCGCAATCTCGGCTCACTGCAAGCTCCGCCTCCCGGGTTCACGCCATTCTCCTGCCTCAGCCTCTCCGAGTAGCTGGGACTACAGGCGCCCGCCACCACGCCCGGCTAATTTTTTGTATTTTTAGTAGAGACGGGGTTTCACCGTGGTCTCGATCTCCTGACCTCGTGATCCACCCGCCTCGGCCTCCCAAAGTGCTGGGATTACAAGCGTGAGCCACTGCGCCCGGCCCAGTTTAGCTTTTTAGACTTGTTTCCAAATATATACATGTAAAGCAATTTTGCCTTTTTTTTTTTTTTGAGATAGGGTCTCACTCTGTTGCCCAGGCTGGAGTGCAGTGGTGTCGTCACGGCTCACTGAAACCTCTGCCTCCCAGGTTCAAGTGATTCTTGTGCCTTAGCCTCCCATGTAGCTGGGATCACAGGCATGTGCCACCATGGCCCAGCTAATTTTTGTAATTTTTAGTAGAGACAGAGTTTTGTCACCTTGTCCAAGCTGGTCTTGAACTCCTGAGCCTAAGTGATCTTCCTGCCTCGGCCTCCCAAAGTGTTGGGATTATAGGCATGAGCCACCGCGCCCCGCGTGTTTTTATAGAGATGGGGTTTTGCCATGTTGGCCAGGCTTGTCTCGACCTCCTGGGTTCAAGCAGTCCACCTGCCTCGGCTTCCCAAAGTGCTGGATTAACAGGCATGAGCCACTGTGCCTGGTCTGTATTTACTTTTGAGAGGAATTTAATAGAAATGACTTAGGAGTGCAAATGGGATAATGGTTTACTGCTTATGGAATGGCCTTAGGAGGACATTTGTGGAGTGTTCTTACACCCGGCAGGGATTAGACTGGATTAGAATTTCACATCAAAATAGTCTGGCAAACAAAAAGTCTAGCTTTTTCTGTGTGGAGTCCTGGAGTGAGTGGGTGCAAGAGGGGGCTGAGGCTTCACTTCCGTCTTGGAGGGGGTTTGTTGTTGGGAGCAGTCTATCTTGATTGACCCTGGTGCAGTCACTGAGAAACTCAGGTATTTTCCAAAACCAAGTTGATTATTTGAGGGGAAGTGTTTGCAGAGAACTTTCAGGAGGCTTTGGGTATGGTGGGAAAAACACTGCACTCAGCACTGGGGGATTGGAGTTCCTGGGGCTAGTCCTTCCCCTCACTGGGTCCTCAGGTTTCCTTTACCCTTAGATATGGGATTGGGCTAGCTGGTTTCTAGGGCCGTTTCCAGTGGGAAGAGCTTGAGCTGCTGTTTTGCCTGAAGTGTAGTCCTTGCCTTCCAGGAGCTTGCAGTCTGGTTTAATGAGAGTGTTCATTTCAGCTCCTTCCCTCCCCCTGCAGTGAGAGGATATCATCTGCTGAGCATGAGTAGGTGAATGCTAAGAAATGGCAGCAATCAGCCCCTCTTACAGTGCCACTTCACCACCTGGAGAGAACCTTTGCCTTAGCCACAGTCACTTTCCCTTTGACTGGTAGAACCACCACTGATTTATAATTTGCCAAATGCTTCATGTACGAAAGTGCCCTTGGAACAGCCCTTTCAATTCTTTTTTTTTTTTTTTCCAGGTCGATTCCAAAGATAGTTCTCATAACTTCACAAACTCTGAATTTGCAGCTGAAGCTGAGGGTCAGAATGATACAATTGAGGAACCCAACAAGGTCCAGAAAAGGAAGAGGGATAGACTTCGAGACCAGGGCTCCACAATGATCTACCTGAAGGCTATCCAGGGCATCCTGGGGAAATCGATGCCAAAAAGGAAGGGAGAGGCTGCCACTCGGGCAAAACCAAGCTCAGCAGAGCGTCCCAGCCGTGGAGAAAGACCAGCCAGGGGTGAAGCACCAGCCAAGACTGCAGAAGGAGCAGCCAGGAGTGTCACAGTCACTGCTGCTCAGAAGGAGAAAGACTCAACCCCAGAGATCAGCGTGGAGGAGGATAAGACAGTGCCAGAGAGGAGCAGCTTCTACGACAGGAGAGTAGTTATAGACCCTCAGGAGAAACCCAGTGAGGAGCCCCTTGGGGACAGAAGGACCATCATTGACAAATGTTCTCCACCCCTAGAGTTCTTGGATGACTCTGACTCTCATTTGGAAATCCAGAAAGTGAGTAAAGCTTGCACCAGGCATCTGACTTTTTAGTTCTCTTGATGAAATGTGTTCCATCTTTCTAGTTTGATCCTAAGTGTTACTAATTAAAAACAGTACTTTACTTAACCAGGCCTCCAGGAAACAAATTGATGATTTTCTTCTAACATACTTTTCAGATTTTCAGAGTTATTAATAAACCTAAACTAAGTGCTTTTTTTTTTTTTTTAAAGGATTTATATGTTAGGATATGGGTTTAGCTGCTGTGTAAAAGGCCAAAATAACAGTGGCTTAAACAGAATGTAAGTTTGGCTTAAGAAGGATGGCTCCATCATATCAGAGATACTGGTACCTTTTGCTTGATTCTCTATCACCCCCAACACATTGTCCACCTGTTGGTGTGAAATGGGTACTCTGATAGGACTCAGGGTTTGTTATGTGGGCATTCTGGCCAGTGGGAAGGGAGAAGAGGAAAGTGCATTCCTTTCCTGTTAAGAGCTTGGCTCAAGAGTTGCACATGTTGTATCTGCTGTTGACAAGAGCGGGGAAACCCGGCTGACACCTGGCTGCAAGGGAGTCTGGAAAATCAGCCTTTATCTAGGCAGACTTGTACCTGGATAACCAGAGAAGGAAGGAGGAGGAGGGAAACTAGTGATTTTTAACATAGCTTATAATTGAGGGGAAACATTCCTCTTTTTTTTTTTTTTGCTGTTTTTGAGACAGAGTGTTGCTCTGTTGCCCAGGCTGGAGTGCAATGGTACGATCTTGGCTCACTGCAACCTCCACCTCCTGGGTTCAAGCAATTCTGCCTCAGCCTCCTGAGTAGCTGGGATTACAGGCGTGCTCCACCAAACCGGCTAATTTTTGTATTTTTAGTAGATACGGGGTTTCTCCATGTTTGCCAGGCTGGTCTCGAACTCCTGACCTCGTGATCCACCTGCCTTGGCCTCCCAAAGTGCTGGGATTACAGGCATGAGCCACTGCACCAGGCCGTATTCCTCCATCTTACTCGTCTCCATCCATCCTTTACTACTGCTCTGCAGGCAGCTTCTCTCATCTTTAGCTCTTTCTTCTAGTACTTACCCCATGTTTCTAAATAATCTTTACTATTGATCAGTTTTTCAGTTTTAGATGTCTGAGGACTTCCTGCTTGGGAGATGAGAATTTAATTCTCTATACCTCCTTCAGAAGCACCCACACCCAGGGACACATTAGCTTCTCCTTTCTGCAGCCTCCCTGTGTGGCTTGAATACCTTTTGGGTTAAGTCTGTTTAAGATTTGTTACTGCCATGTTCACAGCTGAGTCGCCTTGTATACTCTGATCACATTTTCTTTCTTGTAAAACTTCATTTTCCTTAAAGTTCATCATTACTTTGTTTTTCCTTTGGTTTTCCCAGTACCTTTCACTAATTAATCCCCAAACTGTGAGAGCCATAAAATCCTTCTCAATACTGTCAAAATAAGGAATCTTTTCCTTTTTTTTTCCTCTCTTGGAGGTATATGTCCTCAGCCCTCTGTCGTCCTGCTCTGGTCTGGACTGCCTGCCCTCAGGCCAGCTGGCAGCTATCTCTCTGGAGCCTCCTTCACATTTCTCCCGGATTGAGTCTTCTGCTACCTATACTCTGTGTCTTCTCATGTTCTTCCTTGGTTTACTGTCACATTTTGGTGGAATACTTTTTCTAGTAGCTTCTTGAGAAAGGGTACATGGAGAAACTTTTTTTGGAAAACATGTGTCTGAGATTGCCTTTATTTTACCTTTAACCTTGATTACAAGCTTGGCTGGTTTTGGAATTCCAGGTTGGAAATCGTTTTGTTTGGGATTTTGAAGGCATTGCTCCTTTTCTTCTGGGCTTTTTTTTTTTTTTTTTTGAGGTGGAGTCTCGTTCTGTCTTGCCCAGGCTGGAGTGCACTGGTGTAATCTTGACTCACTACAGCCTCCATCTCCTGGGTTCAAGTGATTCTCCTGTCTCAGCCTCCCGAGTAGCTGGGATTACAGGCGCACGCCACCACACCTGGCTAATTTTGTATTTTTGGTAGAGACAGAGTTTCATCATGTTGGCCAGGCTGGTCTCGAACTTCTGACCTGAGGTGATCCACCTGTCTAGGCTTCCCAAAGTACTGAGATTACAGGTGTAAGCCACCTTGCCTGGCCTCTTCTGGTTTTCTTGATGTCTGAAGCTATGCTGGTTCCTGAACCTTGGTATATGATTTTTTATTTTTTATTTTCTTTTGCTTTGAGACGGGGTCTCACTCTGTCACCCAGGTTGGAGTCCAGTGGCGCGATCTCAGCTCACTGCGATCTTCGCCTCCTGGGTTCAAGTGATTCTCCTGCCTCAGCCTCATGAGTAGCTGGGATTACAGGCGTGTGCCACCACACCCAGCTAATTTTTGTATTTTTAGTAGAGATGGGGTTTCACCATGTTGGTGGGGCTGGTCTCGAACTCCTGACCTTGTGATCCGCCCGTCTCAGCCTCCCAAAGTGCTGGGATTACAGGTGTGAGCCACTGTGCACGACCTGTATTTTTTTTTTTTTTTTTTTTTTTCCTCTGTGGAATCTTGTAGAATATCTTTTGATCTCAGGGCTCTGAAATTTCATGGTGGTGGTGTCTACTTTGCTTAGCATGGGATATTCCCTTTCAATCTAGAAACCCTTGTACTTTAGCTGTGGGAAAAGTTTGTGAATTACTGTACTTCGCTGATGTTTTCTTCCCATATTTTTCTTCTCTCTCTCTCTAGCTTCTCTAGCTTCTTTCTCTTATTTGGATGTTGTATTTTTCAGGACTGGTCCTCTAATTTTATTGCCTTTCTCTCTCGTTTCTAGCCAATTTCTTGCGTTACTTTGTAGGATATTTCCTTTTCTTTATCTTCCAACCCAGCTGTTTATTCAGTTTTACTTTTCTGCTGTCATGCTTTTATTATCCAAGAGCTCTTTTGTTTTTTAATAACATCTCTGTTCATGTTTCATCTTCTGTTACCTCTTTTAGGGAATTCATGGTAGTTTTTTGGCTTGGTTTTAGTTTTCTTTAAGTTGCTTCTTTCTGTTTCTTTTGGTCTCTTCTGTGTTAGAGGCTGTCTTCACATGTCTGGTAATCTTTGGTTGTCTGTTTATGATCAAGAATGGGAGGATTAAAAAGCTATTTGGAAGCTCTGAGCGTAAAGACTTTGAGCTTTGCTTTGGGATGATTGAGAGAGCATAACCCTCTTCCCCTCGCCATGTCACTGCTTTTAGGAAAGCCTCGAGACTGGTCACCTTGCCTAGAGGAGTGTTTTTCAGCCTGCTTAGGAGGAAAGGTGTCTGGGAGCTGGGTAGCGAAAGGGGCGGCTGCGGGTGCGGCCTCAGCATTCACTTCATCTTTCTCTTTTTGGTGCAGTACCAGTGCCCTCCACTGATCTGACCAGGCCTTATTCTAGAGCTCCTCTTGTTTTACTGTCTTCAAACAACTCACCTTCTCTGAGTATGAGGAGGGAATCTGGGATCTAACTCATTGGAAACCAGATTTCACCCTGTCCTCCTCATTTTAATGTTCTTCTGTAACTCCAGTTCCCAAGGTGCCCCAGCACTGTGAGTGCCTGCTCTGTTCTAAGCTTTCCTGGTGCCTGGCTTAGGTCTCAGCCTTCTCTTGGTCTGCCAGTGAAGTGTTATTTGGCCATCTGCTTTCCAGCCTGCAATGCTTGATGGCTGTAGTCTCTTGTTGTTCCTGTTCTGGTGTTTTTGTTATTGTAGAGGGGTTTTATTTGTTTTTTGTTTGGTTTTTAGATTCTTTAGTTTTAGTGAGGTTTCAGGAAAGAGTAAAATAAGTCGAATTTGTTCAGTCCATCCTTAGCCTCGAAATGTTCTGGGAAAATTTCTTGATTATTTGATTTCTTGTCTGTTTCTTCTTTTTCTGGACCATCTATTTTGTGCTTGGTCTCTTGGATGGAAATTCCAATTTTCTTCCCAGTGAATCCTTTTTAAAAATTTTTTCTGGATGGTTTCTTCAACTTTATCTTCTTTTTTTTTTTTTTTTTGAGATGGACTCTCACTCTGTCACACAGGCTGGAGTGCAATGGCTTGGTCTCGGCTCACTGCAACCCCTGCCTCCCAGGTTCAAGTGATCCTCCTGCCTCAGACCCGTGAATTGCTGGGACTATAGGCGCATGCCACCATGCCTCTAATTTTTGTATTTTTAGAAGAAACGGGGTTTCACAATTTTGGCCACGCTGGTCTTGAACTCCTGACCTCAGGTGATCCATCCGCCTTGGCCTCCCAAAGTGCTGGGATTACAGGCGTGAGCCACCGTGCCTGGCTCAAGTTTATCTTCTAACGTTTATGTTGATTTTTTTTTTTTTGGTCTTTTTTTTTTTCCCATGTGTGTTTTTTTTTTTTTTTTTTTTTTTTTTTTTTTTTTTTATTGCTGCTAATTTCTTTTTTTTCTTTTTTTGTCTTTTTGAGACGGAGTCTCACTCTGTGGCTCAGGCTGAAATACAGTGTTGTGATCTCAGCTCACTGCCACCTCGCCTCCTCGGTTCAAGCGATTCTCCTGTTTCAGCCTCCTGAGCAGCTAGGATTACAGGCATGGACCACCATGCCCGGCTAATTTTTGTATTTTTAGCAGAGACAGGATTTCACCATGTTGGTCAGGCTGGTCTTGAACTCCTGACCTCAGGTGATCCACCTGTCTCGGCCTCCCAAAGTGCTGGGATTACAGGCATGAGCTACCGCGCCCGGCCAGAATTTTTTTTTTTTTTTTTTGAGACGGAGTCTCGCTCTGTCGCCCAGGCTGGAGTGCAGTGGCGCAATCTCGGCTCACTGCAAGCTCCGCCTCCCAGGTTCACGCCATTCTCCTGCCTCAGCCTCTCCGAGTAGCTGGGACTATAGGCGCCCGCCACCACACCCGGCTAATTTTTTGTATTTTTAGTAGAGACGGGGTTTCACCGTGGTCTCGATCTCCTGACCTCGTGATCCGCCCGCCTCGGCCTCCCAAAGTGCTGGGATTACAAGCGTGAGCCACTGCGCCTGGCCTGGAACTTTTAAAAATTAAAAATTTTAGGCCGGGTGTGGGGCTCATGCCTGTAATCCTAGCACTTTGGGAGGCTGAGGTGGGTGGATCATGAAGTCAGGAGATCAAGACCATCCTGGCTAACATGGTGAAACCCCGTCTCTACTAAAAATACAAAAAAATTAGTCAGGCATGGTGGCAGGTGCCTGTAGTCCCAGCTACTCCTGAGGCTGAGGCAGGAGAATGGCGTGAACCTGAGAGGCGGAGCTTGCAGTGAGCCGAGATCGCGCCACTGCACTCCAGCCTAGGCGACAGAGCACGACTGTGTCTCAACAAAAAAAAAAAAAAAAGTTTTTGTCATCCAGGTTGGAGTGCAGTGGCATGATCATAGCTCATCGCACCTTTATTCTGTGGTCCCCTTGGTTTAACTTTTCTAAGCATCAACTTTTGCTGGGTGAGGAAAGGGCAGGCCATCTGCACAGGGTGGGAGCAGGGGTCTGGAGATCTTGACAGACTTCAACTAATCTCCTATTTTCATCTGCAACTTCACCCTCACTTTGAGAGGTCTGGCACCTCCAATTCCTGAGTCTTTCTGGGGTCCTGTAGTCTGGTTCTGGGTTTTTCCTCACTGAAGGCTTAGGTTTTGGCTATCTGATCTCCTTGGCTGATAATCATTAACCTATCTGTTTTCTATGCTCTGTTATCTGTGAATAACATCCAATTCTTATTTAATTTGCTTTGCTGTTCATTTTGTGTGGTTTCCCCTTGTAGGTTTATACCTTTTCAGATATATTTCCTGTAACTTTAGAAGGGTTTTTGGGTGGGAAGGACAAAAACTATATGCTATATATATAATTGGAAATTCTTACATAAAGTAGGTTTGTAGGGTATTTTCCTCCCAAATATGTAATGGGTGTATTTTCTGTCTAATGTAGATCGTCTTACTTGGTTGCCTCGAATTCCATTGTGTGGATGAATTTTCTAAAGTTATACCCAGACTTTTGTTTATAAGACTGGATGACATTTAGGTTTTCTCTTACATACCTATTTGGAGGCAGCACAGTATGGTAGGTGAGCATGTGAGTGTTGGGATCAGACCATTTGGGTTTAAATCCTGGCCCTGCCACTCAAATTAGGATCTTGAGAAAGTCAGCCTCTTTGAACCCCAGTTTCCTTCTGTATGTAAAATGCGCTAGCTCTTCAAATGTTACCACTTGTAAAAAGCTAATACAGGGTCAGATGCATTTTGGGTTTATAGCCTCTGTTGCAGCTATTCAACTCTGCATGAAAATGGCCATAGACAACATACAAGTGCATGGGCCTGACTGTATTCCAATAAAACTTTATTTACACCAGCAGGCAGTGTGTTGTTTAGTGAGGTTTCAGGAAAGAGTAAAATAAGACGAATTTGTTCAGTCCATCCTTAGCCTAGAAATGTTCTTGTGGGCTACAGCATGCGGAACTCTGAATTAATACATGATTACTCTTTGCTCAGTGCCTAGTATAGTAGGTGCTCAATAAATGTAACTTTAAATTTTACCATCCAGGCTTAAACCTAAGGCAGTCTTTTTTTTTTTTTTTTTTTTTTTTTTTTTTTTTGAGACAGACTCTTGCTCTATCACCCAGGTTGGAGTACAGTGGCTCACTGCAACTTCTGCCTCCCAGGTTCAAGTGATTCTCATGTCTCAGCCTCCTGAGCAGCTGGGGTTACAGGTGTGCATAACCACATTTGGCTAGTTTTTTTGTATTTTTAGTAGAGATGGGGTTTTGCCATGTTGCCCAGGTTGGTCTAGAACTCCTCAGCTCAGGTGGTCTGCCTGCTTCGGCCTCCCTAAGTGCTGGGATTACAGGTGTGAGCCACCGTGCCCAGCCAAGGCAGTCTTGAATATAGGCAGTCTCCTATTTCCCCACTCCTGTGCCGACAAAAAAAAAATCTAAAAACATTTTCTTGGCCAACTTGACTCTAGAAACCTTTCAAGGATTTAGATGACATAATTATTATGTCTGTTTATGGTATATGTTTCTAGTTACATGTACATTTTTGAAACTGCTTTTTTCCTTACTTTGCCATTTTCCTATCCAGTCAGTGATTAAATTTCCCTGTTTGTTTGATGATTGTTTTGGTTCATTTGAAAGAGGATCCAAATGAGAACTGTATGTCGCAATTTTTAAATGTGTCAAGTCTCTTTGTCTCTATAGATTCTTCCTTCTCCCCCTCCAAGATGTTGTAATTTATTTGTTGTAAAAAATGGGGTCATATGTCTCGTTTTTGTTGATGAGAATATAGCACTTTTTGAATCTGTGTATTGTTCTTGGAAATTTTATTCCAAGTTGCAAATAGTCATATCGCATTTGGGCAGTCTTGTTTCCATTTTTCCACGAGGTGTGTTTTTGGGATTGCCATAATGTGATCCCACCTCCAATTATTTTGCAGACATACATGTTAACGATGTGTTACTGTATATGATAAACATTTTAACTTTCAGGTGCACATATACAAAAGTAGACTTGTAGTTCCAATATGTCTCACTGGAAAATTCATCAGGGAAACAAAACACAAAAGCCTTGTCAAGCTTAGGCAAGACTGCAATTTTTTATTGTCTGGGTTGATGGAAATTTTCTGTTATAAGCAACATAGTTTTTGAAGGATTGTTCTCCCTTATAGATAAGTTTATAAAGGTTTTAGGGGAAATTGCAAACATTCAAAGTAAACAGAATAGTGTATTGAATCACCAGGTGCCTATCACCCAGCTTCAAGAGTTCAGATTAAATTTAAAATGTGCTACATTTAAGTTAGCTTGCATTTTAGAAAAGATTCTTGTTTGGATATTTCTGCCATTCAAGCAGTAGCTGTAAGAAGTCTAAGGCAGGAAAGTGTAAAATGGGAGATGGGTAATTCATTTAAGTGTTGGTTACTAATACTTGTTTCTGATAGAGTGTAGATAGGGGTATGAAATATTAGTACAGGCAACATAAACAGTTTTGTTCCATTTTAATCAGGTAATTTAGCTAGAATGCTCTTTCCTTGTGAATGTTTGTTTTATTATGTGAATTACATATACTCATAAAAATATTAAGAGAACTTTGCAAGGCCTCTTGCTCAAGCCTTCTGGCATTGGCAGGTATAGATGGCTGCTTTAAGAAGAAATGATGGCACTTAAGTTTTATTTCCAGCATGAATTGATATTGATGTGCTTACTATATTTCTCAAACCTGCTCTGCATCACAATTCTAGGGAGAATTAAATGCAGATTCCTTGGCCCCACCCTGGACCTATTGAATCACAATATCTCAGGGTGGAATGGGCCTTAAAAATCTGTTTTTAAAATGCTCCCCAGTTGATGGAGATGTGACGCTAAGTTCAGGCACCATTTATTCTAGAAATTAATTCAGCAGATATTCATGAGCACTTAGTATCTGCCAGGCACTGTTCTAGGTGTTGGGGAGACATCAGTGGAAAAAAAAAAAAAAATTCCTGACCTCGTGGAGCTTACCTTCTCTAGTAGGACAAAGCCAATTTAATGCAAGGGATGGTTGTTTCAGTTACTATTACTAGTTAGTAGCTTCAAATAACTTTTCTTTTGCTCTCAGTACTGTGGGTCAGGAATTTGGAAAGGCGTAGACTGGGCAGGTCTTTCTTGGGGAGCCCCATGTAATTCCTTTCAGATATTGGCGAGGGCTGTCGTCATCTGAGAGTATGACTGGGCTGGACATCCGAGATGCTCGCTTACATGGTGGACAGATGCTGCCTGTCAGCCGGGAAGTCAGCCAGGCTGTAAACTGGCACACCTGCATGTGGCCTTTCTAGCAGGATGTCATTTGGGTGGCCAGACTTCTTACATGGTGCTTGGCTTGCTCCAGAGCGAACAAGTGGAGTGAACCAGATGGAAGCAATGAGGCCCTTCTGGCCTGGCCTTGGAAGTTACACAGCTTCGCTTCTGTTGCATTCTTTTGGCCATAAGTAAGTCTCTAGGTAGGTCCAGATTAAGGGGAGGGGTCATAGACCCCACTCTCAATGGGGAGAAGGGTTAAATAATTTGGGGACACATTTAAAAACTATCACAATGGCCAGGTGTGGTGGCTTATGCTTGTGATTTCAGCACTTTCGGAGGCCAAGGCAGGAGGATTGCTTGAGTCCAGGAGTTTGAGACCAGCCTGGGCAATATAGGGAGACCCCCTACCTACAAGAAATTAGCCAGGTGTGGTGGTGTGTGTCTGTATGTAAAATGGGCTAGCTATAGCTCCCAATATTTTTTGAGCTACTTGGATAGCTGAGGCAGGAGGATTACTTGAGCCCAGTAGTTCAAGGTTTCGATGAGTCGAGATCTCACCACCGCATTCCAGCCTGGGCAACAGAGCAAGACCCTGTCTGAAAAAAAATACAACTGCCACAGCGGTTGTAGTTTTACATTTTGAATATATTGATGACAGTGTTAGAGAGGAAAAGCCGGGCGCTGCTTTTCTCTAAAATCTCCAATCTGGAGTGTGTTCTAGAGAGCAGTTTTTCTCAAGAGAAAGGGTTGCAGGTAGAGCACCACCTTTAGGAGTAGCATGATGAGGCCATGGTCACAGGCCTATTCTCTGAACCCAATACAGCTGTTCACAGCAGTAACTTGGCTCAGTTCTGGACATTTCTGGAAATGGTAAGGAAACCAGGTGACAGGGTGAGCTAATGAGCCAATGCGAAGCCATGACTATGGCCAGAAGAACAAGCCAGGGTTTATGTTCAGCTGATGACAGCCTGGGAGGCCATCTTCACATTTGAAGGCTAACCCACTGTTGTGTGCCTTCTTTTTCTGCAGCATAAAGATAGGGAGGTGGTGATGGAGCACCCGTCTTCTGGAAGTGACTGGTCTGATGTTGAGGAGATCTCCATGGTCAGATTCTCTCAGGAGGAACCTGTCTCGCTGAAACCTTCAGCCGTTTCAGAGCCTTCTTCCTTTACCACTGACTATGTCATGTACCCGCCTCATTTGTACAGTAGTCCTTGGTGTGACTACGCCAGCTATTGGACCAGCAGCCCCAAGCCTTCTAGCTACCCCTCCACAGGCAGCAGCAGCAACGATGCAGCCCAGGTTGGGAGGAGCAGCCAGAGCCGCCTGAGTGATTATTCCCCCAACTCTACAGGGAGCGTCCAAAACACCTCCAGAGACATGGAGGCCTCAGAGGAAGGCTGGTCCCAGAATTCTCGTTCATTTCGCTTCTCCAGAAGCTCAGAAGAAAGAGAGGTGAAGGAGAAAAGAACATTCCAAGAGGAGATGCCTCTGCGTCCTTGTGGAGGACACGCATCCAGCTCCCTGCCAAAGAGCCACCTGGAGTCAAGCCTAGAGGAGGGCTTCATTGACACTCATTGTCACCTGGACATGCTCTATTCCAAACTATCTTTCCAAGGGACCTTTACAAAGTTCAGAAAAATTTACAGCAGCTCCTTCCCTAAGGAATTTCAGGGCTGCATCTCTGACTTCTGTGATCCTCGCACCCTGACAGATTGCCTATGGGAGGAGTTGTTGAAAGAGGATCTGGTCTGGGGGGCCTTTGGCTGTCACCCTCATTTTGCACGTTACTACAGTGAGAGTCAAGAAAGAAATCTTTTGCAAGCCTTAAGGCATCCCAAGGCTGTGGCATTTGGAGAAATGGGCTTGGATTACTCTTACAAGTGCACCACGCCTGTCCCAGAACAGCACAAGGTAACAAGGCTCTCTTTAGTCTGCTTATAGTTTTAATTTTTCTTTTAGTTGTTGAAGCCTGACAATAAGTGTTTATCTAATTTTAGAACTAAATAATTTAGAATCCCTGAAAATGCAGTGTGCTTGCTCTCATCCAGACCATCTAGATGCCATTTGTCAAATGCTTTATAAGCTATTTCTTACTGTTCAGCTTTATTATGGAAGATGGGGGAGAAGTACTTTGTGACTTCTTATGGATGATACCAAGGTGTCAAAACATTTCTTCTTTCTTTCTTGGGAAGCAATAAACTTTAGGTTTTCTTTTTCTTTTTTTTTTTTTTTTTTTGACGGGGGCTTTCTTCCTCCCCCCCCCGGGTGCAGTGCAGTGGTGCGATCTCAGCTCACTGCAACCTCTGCCTCCTGGGTTCAAGCTATTTTCCTGCCTCAGCCTCCCAAGTAGCTGGGATTACAGGCGTGCATCACCACACCCGGCTAATTTTTGTATTTTTAGTAGAGAACATGTTGGCCAGGCTGGTATTGAACTCCTGACCTCAGGTGATCCACCCGCCTCGGCCTCCCAAAGTGCTGGGATTACAAGCATGAGCCACTGCGCCTGGCCTGCATTTTTTTTTTTTTTTTGTATACCTATTGCAGAATATTTGAAAAAATATTAAAAAATGCATAATTTCCCATTCAACCAGAGATCATGGCTAATACTCTGTTAATATTTTTTTCTTTTTCTTTTTGGAGACAGAATCTCACTCTGCCACCCAGGCTGTAGTGCAGTGGCACGATTTTCGCTCACTGCGGCCTCTGCCTCCTGGGTTCGAGTGATTCTCCTGCCTCAGCCTCCCGAGTAGCTGAGACTGCAGGTGTGTGCCACCTCGCCTGGCTAATTTTTGTATTTTTAGTAGAGGTGGGGTTTCACCATGTTTGTTAGACTAGGCTCGAGCTCCTGACCTCAAGTAATCCACCTGCCTCGGCCTCTGAAAAGTGCTGGGATTACAGACCTGAGCCACTGCGCCCGGCCCCTGTTAATATTTTTTTTCCTCCCAATATTTTTTGAGCATAATGCTTTGGCAAGGTAAGAGTTGTAGTATTTTAGAATTTCTTTTCTTTTCTTTTTTTTTTTCCAGAGGTAAGGTCTTTGTCACCCACACTGGAGTTCAGTGGTGCAGCCACAGCTCACTGCAGCCTTGACCTCCTGGGCTCAAGTGATCCTCCCACCTCAGCCTCCCAAGTAGCTGGGACTGCAGGTGCACACCACCACACCTGGCTAATTAAAAATAAAAATTTTTGCCGGGCACGGTGGCTCACGCTTGTAATCCCAGCACTTTGGGAGGCCGAGGCGGGCGGATCACGAGGTCAGGAGATCAAGACCACGGTGAAACCCCGTCTCTACTAAAAATACAAAAAATTAGCCGGGCGTGGTGGCGGGCGCCTGTAGTCCCAGCTACTCGGAGAGGCTGAGGCAGGAGAATGGCGTGAACCCGGGAGGCGGAGCCTGCAGTGAGCCGAGATTGCGCCACTGCACTCCAGCCTGGGCGACAGAGCAAGACTCCGTCTCAAAAAAAAAAAAAAAAATTTTGAGATGGAGTCTTGCTGTGTCACCCAGGCTGGAGGGCAGTGGTATGATCTCAGCTCACTGCAACCTCCACCTCTCTGGTTCGAGTGATTCTCCTGGCTCAGCTTCCCGAGTAGCTGGGATTACAGGTGCCTGCCACCACACCCGGCTAATTTTTTTTTTTTAAGGCAGAGTTTCGCTCTTGTTGGCCAGGCTGGAGTGCAATCGCATGATATTGGCTCACTGCAGCCTCCAGTTCCCAGGTTCAAGCAATTCTCCTGCCTCAGCCTCCTGAGTAGCTGGGATTATAGACTCCTGCCACCACGCCCAGCTAATTTTTTGTATTTACAGGGTCACATCTGTAATCCCAGCACTTTGAGGGGCCAAGACGGGTGGATCACTTGAGGGCAGGAGTTTGAGACCAGCCTGGCCAACACGGTGAAACCCCATCTCTACTAAAAATACAAAAATTAGCTGGGTATGGCTGGGCACGGTGGCTCATGCCTGCAATCCCAGCACTTTGGGAGGCCGAGGCAGGCAGATCACCTGAGGCCAGGAGTTGGAGACCAGCCTGGCCAACATGGTGAAACCCCGTCTCTATTAAAGATACAAAAATTAGCTGGGTATAGCTGGGCGTGGTGACTCATGCCTGTAATCCCAGCACTTTGGGAGGCCAAGGTGGGCGGATCACCTGAGGCCAGGAGTTGGAGACCAGCCTGGCCAACATGGCGAAACCCTATCTCTACCAAAAAAAAAAAAAAAAAAATTTAGGTGTGATGGCACATGCCTGGGGTCCCAGCTCCTCAGGAGGCTGAGGCAGGAGGATTGCTTGAGCCTGGGAGGTTGAGGCTGCAGTGACCCATGATTATGCTCCAGCCTGGGTGACAGAGTGAGACCTTGTCTCAAAACGAAATTATCAGGGTCTCAGGTCTGCACTTAAAGGTCCATGGGGCGACCTGCACAACAAACTGAACTAGAAGCGATAGGCATAGGGTGATAAACACAGTCTTGAAGATGTCATTTGGCTTGGTGAGATTCGACTCAAGACTGGAAGATAATGAGTCTGAGGAATTGCTGACTGGGAGAGGGCTAAGCTGCCTGTAAAGGGGAGGAAGACTAGAAAATATTTGTGAACACCAGAGACTCCTAGGCTGTGTGGGTGATGTGGACACTGTTTTGATGTAAATAAAAAATTTGGGACGGGGCGCGGTGGCTCAAGCTTGTAATCCCAGCACTTTGGGAGGCCGAGGCGGGCGGATCACAAGGTCAGGAGATTGAGACCATCCTGGCTAACACGGTGAAACCCTGTCTCTACTAAAAATACAAAAAATTAGCTGGGCGTGTTGGCGGGCGCCTGTAGTCCCAGCTACTCGGGAGGCTGAGGCAGGAGAATGGCGTGAACCTGGGAGGCGGAGCTTGCAGTGAGCCGAGATCGCGCCACTGCACTCCAGCCTGGGTGACAGAGAAAGACTCCGTCTCAACAACAACAACAAAAAAAAAAAAAAAAAAAAAAAAAAAATTTTTTTGCACCCAGATGAGGTGAATGGTGGTGACTGGTAACTGCACCTAGTTGGATGTCAGTGCTGAGTTGCATTTACCTAAAAGAGCAGTTAGCAAGTTCTTGATGTGTCCTGCTGAATGTTTTATCTTGTGAAGGGAAGAAGAAGAACCTATAGAGGTGGCTCACGCCTGTAATCCCAACACTTTGGGAGTCTGAGGCAGGAGATTGCTTGAACCTAGGAGTTCAAGATGAGCCTAGGCAACATACTGAGACCCCATCTTTATTACATTAAAAAAAAAAAAAAGCCTGTGGAAGGACTGTATCTGGCCAAGATGATAGGGTGCCAGACCCGGCTCATTATAAGAGAGTTTGGTTGAGGTACCTAAAATTTTCTGGAAGGATTGGAAAATAGAGAAAAGCAAAACAATTGGGGAAACAATGGGTAGTTACAGTTATTCTGCTGGTTAGAGCAAATTACTGTTAATGTTTTCTTTGTTGATCTGTGGTGTTTACAGATTAACTGTGTAACTCATAAGAGTTAGATCCTGAATAGTTTGTGTGTAAGTTGCACATGTCAGCATCTGGGAGGGATGCCAGGGAGAGTAGACTGTCCTTCCCTACCCAGGCTGTATCTCTTTACTTGTGTTAAAGAGGAATTAATTAATTATTAAGGTAATAAATATGCAAGAGATGCCTGGGGCAACCCCCAGGAGAGACTAACTCTGGAATCCCTGGAAATAATGGATCAGTTAGGAACCCAACCTTATGCAGGTAGAAGTGAGTAATTATGCTGGGTAATAACTCATCTGTACTTCCTTCACTCCTGTTGTTTTTCAGCTGGGTTCCTGCTGAGGACAAATGCTGCAAATAGCTCCTGTCCAACCACAAGTTCCTGCATTCTAATGAGTTCTTCCTTCTTAACATTTTTGAAATCTGGATGTGTTTTATGAAACATTATAAATGTAATGTTATTGTCCCTTGGAAAATTGCAAGGGACAATAAAATTGCAAGGGACAATAAAATTGCAAGGAACAATTGCAAAGTGGCTTGTCTTCCACGCACCTGTCGTAGGTTGGATGTGTGTGCTTGTGTTAAAAAAAAGACATTAGGAAATTAAATAGTTTTAAGTGTCTTTTCTACTTGTGAAATTTTCCCATTCATCAACTATACTTTGAAAAATGTTTAACAGCTGTGTAATATTCTATCCTAAAGCTCTAATAGTTTATTTCACTACTCTGAGGGATAATTTTTTAGAGGCAGGAATGAAATGTTGGAATTGGAATCTCTTGAAACCTCTCCTGCCTGTATGTAGGGGTTGGGGAGGACAGATGAACAGCTTAGCAGATGCAAATAGGAGGGGCTCCAGCCACCTATTGATAGTGGAACTGGCCAGGCTTTAAATAAAGCCTCTGTCAAGCAGTCTATAATTTTGATGTCTGTGGTCATTTTCCTTTTGTTGAAAACACAGATTAAACAAAAGTTACATCAGAATTGGTATTGGCTTAGTGTTGCTATTTTGAGAAGAGGCATTACAGGTGTTAGACTTGTAAATAGTCTCAAGTGAATACCACCTGACTCAAATTACCAAAAGTATCTCATTGTTTGATGCTAAAAACATAAACACAAATTATGTTCCACAGTTGTAGAAACTACTCATGGAAACATTAATAAGAGGTAATTTGCTTATAATGAATTAATCTTTTTTTTTTTTTTTGAGGCAGTCTTGCTCTGTCCAGGCTGGAGTGCAGTGGCATGATCTCAGCTCACTGCAACCTCTGCCTCCCAGGTTCAGGGGATTCTCCTGCCTCAGCCACCCAAGTAGCTGGGATTATAGGCACCTGCCACCACACCCAGCTAACTTTTGTATTTTTAGTAGAGACAGGGTTTCACTATGTTGGCCAGGCTTGTCTTGAACACCTGGCCTCAAACCCGACTCGGCCTCCCAAAGTGGTGGGATTACAGGCGTGAGCCATCACGCCTGGTGAATTAATACTTTTCTTTGTTCTAAACCTGGGCTCATTAGAGGAAAGAACAGGTCCTAACTCTACTTTTTTCATTTAAATTAACAACTGTGAAGATTTAAAAGCGGGCAGTGTTATAAAGAGTAAAGTATATCTGTAGTTATTGACCTGCGAGGATATCCGATTTTGATTGAGTAAAGGAAGCAAACTGGTCGGGCACGGCGGCTCGTGCCTGTAATCCCAGCACTTTGGGAGGCTGAGGCGGGCAGATCAGTTGAGGTTAGTTTGAGACCAGCCTGACCAACATGGCGAAACCCCATCTCTACAAACAAATACAAAAATTAGCCAGGCAAGGTGGTGCCTGCCTGTAATACCAGCTACGCGGGAGGCTGAGGCAGGATAATCACTTGAACCAGGGAGGTGGAGGCTGCAGTGAGCTGCGATTGCGCCACTACACTCCAGCCTGGGCAACAGAGCAAGATTCGGTCTCAAAACAAAAACAAAAACAAAAACAAAACCAAAAAGCAAGTTGTAGAAAGTAAGTGTAGTATTTGTTTCTTTAACAAATATTTGAGCACCTTCTGAGAGCCAGGCACCTTGCTGGAGATGCACACAAACACCATGCCCTGCCATCCCCAACAGCTCTGCATAGGAGAGGTCTGGAAGTTGGTATCTCTTGAGAGCGGAGGTGGGGACAGTGAGGTGAGGGACATTAACTTTGTGCTTTATGTTCTTGATCCCTGCCCTGCCCTGCCCCTGCCACCCCAGGTCGGCATCATATAGTGGTTACTGTGTGGACTGCCAGGGTTCAAGTTTGGATCCTGGTGCTGTAGCTGCTGGCTGCAAGTTAACTTGCCCTCACTGCATGCTGTGCAGACAGCAGCACCTGCCTCACGGTGGTTGTGAGGACTGCAGGTTATGATAGACCTGCAGTGCTTTGGGCACTACCTGGCTCTATTGTAAGTGCCCAATAATCTTTAGCTATTATTACAGTATATAGTTAAAAAAAGAGAGACACGGGGGGTGCCTGCTGGACTGGGCGTTCCAGAGGTGATGGACTTCTGAAGTGCTGCTAACCAACAGGGGTTGTCGCTGTGTCCTCTCCTAGGTATTTGAGAGACAGCTCCAGCTGGCTGTGTCTCTAAAGAAGCCCTTGGTGATCCACTGCCGAGAAGCTGATGAAGATCTGCTAGACATCATGAAAAAGTTTGTGCCCCCTGACTACAAGATCCATAGGTTAGAAGACTGGAACTTCAGCGGGCAAATGAAAGAAACACATCCCTCTGTCAAGTTGATGAGGACAGCAATGATCGTATTCTGTCATTATACACTATCCCCTTTTTTTTTTTTTCCCAAGACGGAGTCTCACCCTGTTGCCCAGGCTGGAGTGTAGTAGTGCAATTTCGGCTCACAGCAACCTCTGCCTCCCGGGTTCAAGCAGTTCTCCTTCCTCAGCCTCCTGAGTAGCTGGATTACCGGCACATGCCACCATGCCCAGCTAATTTTTGTATTTTTAGTAGAGACGGGGTTTTGCCATGTTGGCCTTCATGAGCTGCCTGCCTCAGCCTCCCAAAGTGCTGGGATTATAGGTGTGAGCCACCGTGCCCGGCCTATACACTATCTTTTCTAAAGAATTAACTATTAGGTTAAACCACTTGAAATTTCTCATATTTGACTTTTTTTTGCTCACAAAATAGTAACTTCATATGGTTTGAACTAATAACCCTAAATCACCAGTGAGCACAAGGGGCCTTTTGTGCCCCCCTCCTGGGGATGGGCAGAAATGGAGTCTCAGTTCTTGGCAGTGAGGACTGCTGATCTTGAGAGGTTGCTCTGGGGTCTGGTGGCTTAGCACACAGAGCATCTTAGGGTACTTGAAAGGACATTTTCTTTCCTATTTTGAACTTGAAAGCTCCTTTCCCCCCAGTTATGAAAATCAAGGTCATGTTTTATTAGAATGGCATCTATGGGTTCTTAAGTTCAGTTTGGTAAACTCTCTGAACTTCTGAACTCTTGCCATGTGTAGGTACTGGGCTTTGGCTTGCCTCTGGGGACATCTGGAGGTGCTGCCAGGAGACAGGTTGGATGGTGGCTTCTGCCTACATAGCGTGTGGGACTGGGTGATCATAGGTGCTGCGGGAGCCAGAGCAGGGGCCCATCATCATAGCCCAGCCAGAAGACTCAGGAGGTGATGCCTGGCCGGCTCCTTAAAGATGGTTGAGAGGGGTTGGCTGAATAACAAGGACTCTAGCGCCCAAACTGGGTCTTGTCAGATGGCAGAAAAAGGAGGATGGGGCTGTCAGGGCCTTTGAGTACCTAAGCAGAGTGAGTGAAGCCTCTGACCCCTGGCTGGTGCACATACCAATGATGAGGCAGTCAGTTGGCTTTTCTGGCTCGGTTGGTTTTTCATTACTTCATTTTGGGCTAACTTTGAAGGGAATGTAATGGTGGCTGGTAGGCCAGGGCTAAGGTGACCCAACGAGGTGGTATTGCAGGAGGAGGCCCTGAATTTCCAGATTGGTAACTATATGGCACCAAGAACACGAACAGGTATCAGATAAAGAAAATTCACCTGTAGTTCGACTCCCCAGTATTTTGTTAGATTTCCTTTCAGTTCATTTGACTACATGGAAATAGTTTTTGTATGCTGTCACTGTCATCGTAGGGGCCACAGTTCTTGATTTTGCTCCTCTTCAGTGTTAGAAGCATTTCCTATCCCAGTGTGTTCTCTGTGGTGGTCATCTCAGGTGACTGCAGAGCACTCTGTGGTGTGCGTGGTATCTCTGATCTCTGATCACTCACCAAGTGCCATCTCGGGGCTTCCTGTGTTGGAGCTGGCCCTTGTCTGTGTTTACTGTGGAGTCCTTCCCTAGGATGCAGTCTTTCCATTTCTGGGAATCATTGAAAAGGGGTGATGGGTCTAGGGGGAGCTGGGGGCTGCTACAGAGGGGACTGCGAGCAGCCCTGATGTGGAGTTCTGTCCCCAGGCATTGCTTCACCGGCAGCTACCCGGTCATCGAGCCCCTGCTGAAGTACTTTCCCAACATGTCTGTGGGCTTCACGGCAGTGCTGACATACTCCTCCGCCTGGGAGGCCCGGGAAGCCCTGAGGCAGATCCCACTGGAGAGAATCATCGTGGAAACGGATGCTCCCTATTTCCTCCCTCGCCAGGTAAGGGGGTCTTCAGGCTGAGTGGAGGAACTGGAGGGAGAGGGTGGGGAGGTGGGTGGTCACCCTTACAAGGTTGGCAGGGCCAGAGCCCCAGTGACTTCCAGGTCCCATCCTGGGCTGTGTAGATGCCTCCTTGCTGTTACTCTGCAGAACCAAAAGTCTAGGGGGCTGAGAAGCTGAAGGGTAACCACTCTCTTCCAGGCAGTGCAAAGCCCTACCCTGTAGAGGGTAGTCCAAGGAAGCGTGGGACCCTGCTCACCCAGAGCCCCCATGACTAGGACTCTCCCTGCACCTGCAGGTAAAGGGGTCTCTACAGGGCAGCCCCAAAGAGGTCCTTGCTGGGGAAGGGACAGGGAGGGAGTTCTAGATTATGACTGTGCACAGATGGCACAATGATGTTATGACCGCTTGATGTCTTCCAGGTTCCCAAAAGCCTTTGCCAGTATGCCCACCCGGGCCTGGCCTTGCATACGGTCCGAGAGATTGCCAGGGTCAAAGATCAGCCACTCTCCCTCACCTTGGCTGCCTTGCGTGAGAACACCAGTCGCCTCTACAGTCTTTAAGCAGAGAAGGTACAGTCCTCGGGAGTCTCCTAGAAAAGGTCATAAAACTCACATTCTGTATTTTTTAAAAACCAGGACAAACAAGTCTTTTGTTGCATTTTGTTAATGTAAAGAATTATAAACATAGTGTGAGCATTAAGCCTGGTTTGTTTTGAGTGACATGGTTTGGAACCTTCTTCCTTTTCTCTTCCACCCTCCAGGGCGACCAGCAGCCTGACAGAACACAGGCTGGCTTGAAGTCTGTGTCTCAGGTCGAGGATGTGTTTAGAGAGCTGATTGGAACACAGAAAACCAGGACAGGATGTTTTCCTCGAAGCGCGTCATAAGGCTTCAGCTTCTGGGTGGTGGGTGGGGTGGGGTGGGCGTGGAATGAGGGGTATGGGGACTGCCTGTAATAGCACTGGGATTTTGCCTCCCAGCCAAAATGCTCCAGGGTAGGCAGCAAAGAAGAAAGAGTGTGATATGAGGGTACAGTGAGTTTGGCAGTCCAAATTCTGTTCTCTGCAGCCTGTGTTTTTGAGCAGTTTGTGAATAAAGTCACCCGCCTACTCGTCTAAGCACGTGTGGGTGTGTAACTCAGTTCCTGGTTCTCAGTTCTAAAAACAGACTTCCAACTGGGAAACTTTTTTGGGGGAAATTAACTGGAGATCTATCTCAGAGGTTTATTTTCTTGCAACCGGTGAAGTCGTCGTCCTTCCTTCCCTGGATAACTCTTCAATTTGACCGTCACTGTTCTGGTGTCAACTCCAGCGTCGGCACAGGCAGAAGGACTTCAGCTGCTGGTCTCATTGGTTCCACTGCCACTGATATGGGGGGGTGCAGAGGAGCACTCATTGTCCATGATGGAGATCCAGGACAGACTGGGGGACTCCAGGAAGAGGCCTTCTTGGGGAAGAGGACCCCAAAGGAGGTACTTCCTACTCACTGATGCCCTCAGGGCTGCTGTGTGGGTGTGTTAAGCTGATAAGGTTCAGTTTGCAGCAGAAACTACCTGCTAGTCTTGTGTCAGGGGTTCCCAGCCTCCTCTTGTTTCACTTTTGCCCCCTTCCTTTCGACCAAAAATAATCCTCATTTCATCTTGCATACAGTCCCTTGCGTGCCCCCCCTAGGTTGAGAGGTGAATCAACGTAATTCTCCGAAGCTCTGCTGGGCAGCTCAGCCATGCTACATTGTCTATGCAGAATAAGCAGGCCTGGTGTCTGCAAATGTACCAGTCCCTCTCCCGCTTCTCCTGGGTGCCCCTTTGCCTTTGCCTCTCCTGTGTCCTTTCTGTGTTTTAGAAGTGAGAGCCTCTCCTTCACCTTTTGAGCAACTGAGTCATCTCAAGTCCTGAGCTCTGCTCTGCCGCCTGCTGGTGCCTTGTAAAGGTATATTCGTTACAGGCCCTAGAGGTTCTAATGGTCCAGGGTTAAGTGAGAAAAGATTGTACTTTGTTTCAAAGGATCCTTCACGCTGATCTCCTGCAATAAGGTGGATAGGTCACCTGGAGTCCCTCGTCTATGTTCTTGGAGGCTTAAATTGTAAAATACATCCCTTTTGGAATCCTAAATTCCTCTAGGTGTTTTTGGAAGGTGCATTTGAGCCTTGTGAGCTAAGATGGAATGGATTTAATATTTCCTATCTGGTATTTCCATCTTGCCCCCGGTATACAAGTCACTGGCCTGGAACTCAGCCTTGATTCACTGTCTGTCTTCATGGATCGGCTGTGCTGTTACGTTGTCTGTGCTGCAGATTTGCCCATGTGGGAAGTCATGGGGGAGGGAGGGGGAGACCTGATTTCCTGCTTGGAAGATGTGGGGGACTGCTGAGCATATCAAAGTGCTTTATTGTCACCAAGTGAACTGCAGCACAACCATCTCCTCTCCAGCAAGTCCTGAAGTCCGTAGTGCCTACAGGTGAAACCAACCAGCCCTGTG
This sequence comes from Hylobates moloch, assembly GCF_009828535.3. Lineage (NCBI taxonomy): Eukaryota > Metazoa > Chordata > Mammalia > Primates > Hylobatidae > Hylobates > Hylobates moloch. Next base: position 27,364,234 of record NW_026652279.1, read on the forward strand.
TTAGAGGAGGAAAAGCAGAGATGACATGGAAGTCTCCGAGCCTGTGCCATCGACCTGCCAAGGAAAAGCACAAGGTGCTATCTACTTTTCTCTCTAGGATTTAGATTATCATTTATGTGCTGTTGCACAGTGAAACCTCACCTGTGTGGGCGTGAAAGCTGATTGGCATTGTTTTTGATTCAGCTTTTTGGATGGCTGATTGTTTTCACTGTGCTGTGGGAATGCCTCTGTATTTTTTCCCCTCTTTGGCCATCTTTTTCTGAAAATAAAGTGATGGATCCTCTAGCCAACCCAGTCTCTCCATGTTTGTGTAGACTTACCTGAGTGATGCAGTGGTTTAGTCTGGTTGTTGGCCAGCATTGTAACCCAAGAATCCAGATAGCTAGAGACTTTCTTGAGTATCTGTGTGGCTCTCTGTAAAATTAAACCGCATATAAGAATTCTTAAAGTTCGGCCGGGCATGGTGGCTCACTTCTGTAATCCCAGCACTTTGGGAGGCCAGGGCGGACAGATCACTTGAGGTTAGGAGTTCGAGACCAAGCTGGCCGACATGGTGAAACCCTATCTCTACTAAAAATACAAAAATTAGCTGGGCGGGGTGGCACGTGCCTGTAGTCCCAGCTATTCGGGAGGCTTAAGCTGAAGAATCACTTGAACCCGGGAGGTGGAGGTTGCAGTGAGCCAGGATCACACCACTGTACTCCAGCCTGGGTGACAGAGTGAGACTCTGTCTTTCCCCTCCCCCTGCCTCCCCCCAGAAAAGAATTCTTAAAGTTCTACAGCCTTAGAGTGTTAAGTAATTTTACTGTCTGGGAACTCGGATGCACTGCTTCTTTCTAACCTATGTAGATACTTTATTTTATGTATGTATGTATGTATTTATTTATTTATTTTGTTTCCAGCTCAAGGCTGTAGGAGGAAGAAAAATCTAGTCCCTGGGGGTACTGATGAATCAGTTGGATGGTGGGCGTTGGACTGTGAATTCCTGATGCCTCTGGGTAAACTCTGGAGGAAATTCTGTTTCATTACTTACACTCAGCCCTCGTATTTTGTACTAAGGTATTGAATACAAGTGCACTGGCCAAAAAGTAAACTTACGCATAAAAAGAAAGGCTCTCTTCCTTCCAAGAATGCTGAACACCTTTGAAGTCTCTGTTGCTGCCTCGTCTTTTAGATACAATCATTGATTATGTATTTTTGGCATCGTCCTGAACTTTCAGTTCCTTCACAGTTGAATGTGCAGTTGGCTTTGTCCACTCAGTGGTGGTTCTTGTGACTGTTCTTGGCTTTTCTGTTGTTTTTCCATCTTTCTGTAGGAAGCTTGGGACCGATACTCATCGTTTGCTTTCAGCACCTTAATTTTGCATCGTTCATTTTTGTAAAGTAAGGGCAAATGGCCTCCGGAATGTACAGTGATTGAAGAAGCAAACTCTGTCAAAGATGGTGATTAGTGGCCAGCCAGTCCCTCTCAGGATCACTGTATTAAAAAGTGCTCATTTGTCAGTGACATTTTTTTTTGGGTTTTTTTTTTTTTGAGAATGAGTGTCACTCTGTCGCCCAGGCTGGAATGCAGTGGCCTGATCTTGGCTCACTGCAACCTCCGCCTCCCAGGTTCAAGTGATTCTCGTGCCTCAGCCTTCTGAGTAGCTGGGACTGCAGGCAACCAACAGCGAGACTGGCTAATTTTTTTTTTTTTTTTTTAAATTTTAAGTAGAGATGAGGTTTTGCCATGTTGGTCAGTTTGGCCTTACACTCCTGATCTCAGGTGATCCACCCGCCTTGGCCTCCCAAATGCCAGTGACATTTGAAGGTGGATTCAGATTAAGGTGGGTAGCTTAGTTGAGGCGTCTCAACCCTTTTCTGTGCACTGTCTTAAGATAATTTCTGAACACACACCTATAAGTGCATAAGAACTTAAATACATATGCTGTTATGCAAATTATACACAAAGTTTTTTCGCAAGGAGAATATTTTTCTTCAGCAAATAGCTCGCTCACCCTAGGGGTATATACACCCCACTTTAGAGACCCTCCAGTTACGATGGTATTATTAAACGATGCATAAAGGAGTGGGTTTAAGAAAGCTGATACAGGAACATGTTTGAAATAATACATTTTCTCAAGGGTGTCCTCTAACCATTTTCTTTGATAAATTATATTTCTGCCCATTGTTGACTTGAAATTGTCCTCACCCCTCTACCAATTTCACCCAGTGTATTCTGAAGGAAAATGAATGAAAATGGAAACCTCTCTCATCCTAGGCAGTAGAGTGAGGGAAGCTGCACTGGCTGAGAGGCTGTGGAGCCAAAATTAAAAAGCAGCACCTGAGCCCTGTTGCGTTGGCCGTGAGTCGGCCACGTGCTTGCTGTGTGACTTTAGGAAAGTTACTTAATTTCTCTGAGCTTTAGTTTTCTCCCTCATAAGTAGGCTTGCTGTGAAAATGAAGTTAAATCACATGAATCTGCATGAGCATTTAACACGGTGCCTGGTGCACATCAGGGGTGTGGCAGTAAGTGCTGGCTGCTGTAGTAATTTAATGCTTAGCTACGTGCCGGGCCCTTTGCCAGCTACAGCTTGTGTGAGATCTCATGTTCAGTCTTGGCAGTAACCCAGCAAGGTAGGCATTTTACATGTGAGGAGCCTGAGAAATTCAGTCTTGGCCTGGATCATAGAGCTGGTATCCAAATTCAGGTCCGAGACCAAAGCCCAGATCTTTGCACTACACCTTGTTGCCTGGCACAGGTGAGAGTGCCCAGTCCACAATGGGTGCCCAATATCTGTTTCTGTTTGAATGACCCAGGCAGGTGGGTAATAATGCTTGTGATTTCTTTGAGAGAGAAGTAAGTTCTTGTCTTTGGTGGGGGAAGCATCAGGTGACCAGCATTTGTCCAGAGCCTGGTACCCGTCCTCTCCCAAGCCCAGTCAGTAGGTGCTTTCTCAAAAAGAAACCATCTCCTGACCACTTTGGCCATATTGGGCCTTCGCTTCTCTTCTGTAGCTATTGATAAGAGGGCTGTGGGCAGTTAGTGATGATCAAGGTCGTATCCCAACTAAGTGACAGAGCTGAGACAGTTAAGTTCCAGGACAAGTGTGTTGATCTCTGTACCCTCTTGTGCCAGGTGCCTGGGGAGGTAGGAGCATGGCTGTCTGGGGGTGGAGGGGTGAGTAGGGGGCCTGCAGTGTGCTGTGACGCTTGGGAAGGGGTTTCTAAGCCATTTCCTATCAGCCATTTACTAAGTAGCCTGGGGATCTTGTTAAAATGCAGATCCTGATAGATTAGGGCTGGGGTGCTGCCCAAGATTCTACATTTCTAAGAGTCCCTGGATGATGGTGGCATTCACAGACCACAGCTTCTGTGTGAGGGACAGCAGTTGGGTTTCTGTCTGCCTGCCGCACCTGATCAGTGGTTAGTGCCTGAATGTGTGGCGGCCAGAATTTTACTTGGGGAGACGCTCGGCTCCTAGCACCCTCTGTGGTAGGGGTTTATCCAGAGTGTGGGCATTACCCCAACTGTCTCTGCAGACAGCTTCCTGCATGTTTCCCACAAGCGCTCAGATGGTTGAATTGGCAAGTCTGTGGTGCTGCTCTTTGGGGCCACCTTGTTTTTTGCCTTTCCCTCCTCTTAGCGATGTGTCCCATCCGTTGCCCACAGTCAAGTCAGTCCACACATTTAGGCTAAGGTGGGCGTGACCGAGTGGCCTTCCCCTGGGAAGACCAGTGTCGTAACTGGAATTAAGTTGTGGAACATAAGAGTCAAGGCTCATGTCTGCTGTGAGCTGGAGTTGAGGGAATGTTTGGGGATCCCACCTGGTATCAGTAAGGGAACCACGGCGACGGCCGACCTTGCCCACATGAGGCATCTGCTTTGTCAGGCCTTCTCAATAGTGGAGAAGGGAGGAAGGAGAATGCAGCTCTTTTCAGCACTGTCTAGCAGTGCCCAAGAGCTGTGATTGGGCACCTCACTTAACGTCTAACTTCAAATTCACTCTTGGGCATTCCTGTCTTCCTCTCCAATCTTGAATGGATGTTGGCTCCGATGATGTCATCCTGAAGTTTCTTTGTCCACACAGCCCTGGCTGGTTGTTAATAAGCTGTTAATGCAGCCTTGCACTCAGGAAGCCCTGATGTTTGAAGGAACTGCGTCTTTGTTCTTCCTCTCTTCCCTCTTTCTCTTAGTCCCACTTTATCTCTTCTTTCTCTTCTTCTCCCTCCTCCTTTTCCCCTCTCCCTCCTCCTCTTCCCCTTTCCCTCCTACTCTCCCCCTTTCTCTCCTCCTCCTCTAAGAAACCCAGTCTTAATTCCACACAGTGCGTGCACATGCAGTAGCTTCTCTGCTTGAGCGAGCTGGTGTGATTAGGTTTTCTAAGCATGCACACTGGCCTTGCTACTTGTCCTTTTATTCCCTTCCCACAGACCATAGACCAAGAATTATTTTTATTTGTATTATTTTGATTTTTTTAAAGTGAAATGTTAACTTTTCCTCTTTGAAATACATTCCCATTTGGAACATCAGCATACAGTTTGAACATTTATTCGCCTCTTGAGCTTGTACAACAGTCATGGGAGTTGCTGCAGAAGCAAGCGAAAAGCCAGATGAGCGCTTCTAAGCTTAGGAGGAAGAGAGGTGAGTAAGGCTCGTGGGCGATCACTTGTCAGCTGGGGCCTCTGGAAAGCAAGAGGTTGAGTCAGAATTCTGGGTGCACCGTCCTGCTAGTGCTTTTCTTCCACTGTGGTGAGATTGGAGGTAGGATGTAATGGTGGGGGTTGCGGGGAAGCACTGGCCTTGGAGTCAGAGGGCGGCACTCAAGTGTGGACTGTTGTGCCCTGGGCAAGTCACCTCAAAGCTCTGAGTCTTGGTTTCCTCATTTGCACAGCGGGGTGAATGCTACCCCTGCTGTTCCCCAGGGGTGACGGGTCACCGCCTTGGTGAGGACAGTGCTTTGCAGATGTGCAGGTGTTTTGCCACCTCAATCAGTTGGGCGGTTTCTTTTTTTTTCTTTTACAAGATGAGGGGATTCAAAGCAAACCCTTTGCTTAACTCGGGAAGCTCTAATATTTGAAGGAACTGCTTAACAGGCTGCAGAACCTGTTCTGAGTGCTATTTTGGCACCAATTCCTTTTTGTTTGTGGAGTAAAGTTACGCAGTGAAGATGGTGTAACACCAAATGTAGACTCTCACAATAGGTAAAATAGCTCCATTTTACAGTTAAGGAAGCTGAGGTTCAACTGAGGCCCCAAAGCTAGTTAATGTACTAGTTCTTAGAACATTCTTTGAACACAAAGACTGTGATGAACTCCCGTCTGAGCCACTCACAAATACTAGCCAACCACTCTCCTGCAGATCTTTGGGAAAGGGAAATTAGAAGTTCTTTTGGAGAGGCAGAGGTTGGGGAAAACTCGTCACCCACAGAGTGAACTCCCACATGGGGCTGCAAGGAAACCGAGCAAACCCGGTCCAGGCAGGACTCACCTTTGGCCTCTTCCCAGAGGATGTCCTGAAGAAACTTCCCCAGGGCCTGGCTGTGCTGCTGGTACTGAACCCCTGACAGCTTGATTCCAACATCAAAGGGGGCGTTGAACTAGGAGGCAGGGCAGGGAGGACCCAGGAGATATCAGAGTTCATGCCCGTCCCCATCCCAAAAGGGGCTCTGGGCTCTCTGCTCTCTCCTCAGGAGTGGAGAGGGAGAATGGCCTTTGGGCCCCAGCAGGGACTGCTGAGTGATACCTCAGCCAGGTTCTCTTCCTTTCTCAGGACCATAGCTCACCTTCCCACTCACCATCTTTCAGACACTTACCTTGCAGTCTCATGCCTCTCAGCCTTAGCCTCTAATGGGATTGCTGATAAAAGCTGTGGTGTCCCCTAGTATGAGATTTTTTTTCTCCCTTGCAGTTTTGAAGACAAAAGGTTGAGTCACCAGTGGCAGCATTTCAGGCCCTGGCAGGGGGTCTGCCCATCATTCTCAGCACTGGCCTGCTGGCCTTCTATTCCTTCCCTGCTCCCAGCTCTTTCTCCTTTCTCTCTTGTCTGTTTCTTCTCCTTTTTCTCCTTCCCTAGGTATTTTTTCTCTCATATGTATAGACCTTTCTTTGATGCCTGGAAAATCAAAAGGAAGCTGATGTTTTCCTAGAAAGAAGCTCTGAGCCAAGTTTCTGTGCCTCCATTTCTTCCCCTCTGCAGGGAGAGCGCCCCATCTCTTCCATTTTCCAGGCATTCCTGAGATGATTTACTGGAGCTCAAAGCTTTGGGTAAGTGGGAAGGAACTCTGCTGCAGCCATGTGGCAGACTTCCCTTGAGAGCAGAGATTGTCTCTGCCAGTGGCTACCTCGGTGCCTGGCCATGTTGGGCACTGACTTGTCTGAGTCAGGGAAGGATCTTAGTGCTGGGTCATTTGGTCCTCACAGTAGAAGCCCAGGGAGTTGGAGGCCAAGGACTAGAATACAGGACTTTTAAACCCATCTGGCCCTGAAAACTGCTTTAGTCCCATTGCCCCTCCTCTGCGTCAGGCCAGGCGTCCTCAGTGCCTCCCTGTGGGGTAGGTGCTACCACTGCCCGTTTTACAGGTGAGGACAGAGGCGCAGAGAAGCTGTTAAACAACCAATAGCTATGCGTTCCCTTTTCGAAATCTCCCTCCCCTTAACTCCACCGTGAAGGTGGACCCAGTGGGGAATGACATGATTTATTATTATTTTTTGTTTTTAAGGAAAGTTGGGGCCTTCCATTCCCTCCAGTAAATACTCGTTTTTCTTCTACCGCTGAGGCAAATGTGGGGTGGCCGATCACCTGGCAGACGTCTTAGGAAACACGAGCACCGGCCTGGGAAAGTGCTGGCTGGTGGGGGGCCAGCTTCCCTCTTGGCCTCAGTGGCCCATCTGTTCAATGGGAGTGGGACTTGGTCTCCAAAGTCTTCTACTCTGAAACTTGATTTTGGGAGGGAAACGTTTGGGGGGAGGTAGAGGGGCCTGAGATGAGAGAGGTGGGTGGGACACTAGGTTGTGAGGGGTTTGGTAGTGGGGTGCTCCAGGGCTCTGCAGCCGCTCCTCTTCCGGCAGCCCCAACATCCCCCAGGCGTTTGACTTCTGGTTCTAGCCAAGGCAGTATGGGTCACGTGCTCCAAGGCTAGCTTTCACAGAAACTGCAGAGTTCCCGCTGTACCAGCCCCACCTTGCGTCATCAGCCACCAAGACCTCTTTCTCATCTGGGCTACTGTGCAGCTCCGCTGGCTAGGGTGACCATGTGTGGACCTGGCCATCTCACCAGCAAAATAGCCTGGTTTTGGCATAAGGGTATGCAGCTCGTTCAAATGGGAATCTAGCAGATCCCATCGTGTAGAGGAAAGGTCTGAACACCGCTAGGCGCTGGTGAGGATGAAAGTGAGCAGGGGCTGGGGGAAGCTTCTGACGGCTTTATTCTTCGACTGGAGAAGAGTATGGTGAACAGGCAGGCAGAGGCCAAGGTGGGCACATTTCACTCCTCCGGAAGGAAGAGGTCTCCCCTGGGCCACTGTGCGCTGTCTCTGTCCATCAGACCAGTGAGGAGGAAGAGGGCTTGGGGACTGGAGTCAGCCCTGACCTTGTGTTGCGTCTCTTCCACACACCGCTGTGGTACCTTGGGCAAGTGAGTTCACCTCTGAACTGTTCCTTGGCTCTAAAGTGGGAATAATGCCAACCCTGCTTACCTCACAGGTTGTCGTAGGGAGGAGGTGGGCGGTTAGAGGTGAAGTTGGTATCCTTGGGCACAGCGTCTAATAGCTGCCATCATTAAGTGCTACCTTGGGGGAATCCTGCCTTAGCTGCGAAATGGTGTCGCCAACCAAATACTTAAAGAAACCATTCCCTGAACCACAGCCACAGGAAGGTTGTATAGACAACCCCGTAAAATCCTTTACTCTCTCCTCCTCTCCATCCTTGGGTTGTCTTAGCTTTCTCCTTGCCCCACGCACGATTTGTCAGATCAAATCGTCCAGACCTGCCCTCTCCTTGCCTCCAGGTGAGGTGAGTGGGTGCCGGAGCCTGGGCTGGTGCCAGCCCTCCCATCCAGGGTGCTGTTTTGAAGCACTCCACCCCCCAGTTCAGGCCCTGGAAGCCCCTGAGTAAAACATGGTTTTCTGCAGAGAAACATCTTCAGTCTGGGCCTGCCGTTTATTTCTGGGTGTCTTTGTCTCTGGGCACTGTATTTTCTGTCCCCTTTGAGTCACCTGGAGGCTCTGGCACCCTCTCTCCTCTGCCCAGGCTCCTTCCATCCCTATTCTGTTGTAGCAAAGTTACTTCTCCTAGATGTTTTTCTGTTAATGGGCAAAGACCTCACAGAGCCCAGGGCAGAGCTCAACTCCTATGGTACTGGTTTTATAGTTCTGGGGAGCTTGTAGTTGGGACCCTGTTCACTGCCACTTCTCCCTGCCCTCCCTCTTCCCTGACCCACCCTCCTCACTGACACAGAAGCATAAAACTGCAGGGGTACCAACCCGGATTTCCAGTTCATCCTCTGCCCCTTCTGCCTGACCTCCATCTTCTGGGCGGAGCCAGCCTTCTAGAGCTCGGGGCTGCAGCTTGGCTGGTGGCTTCTTGGACTCCTTTCTCTGCTGGAAGGGGGAAATAGTCTCTTTAGGACTATAAGCCCCCATGTCCTTCTAGAAACAGTGAGGTCAGACCCAGAGTCCTTTGTGCTCTGGGAGAAGGCTAAAGCCCAGAGATTGTGCTGCTGCTCCAGGTCACAGAGCTGGTTGCTAAGTGGCAGGGCTGGAACAAGATACCCTAGTCAGCATGTGGGGCTTTGTGGGGAGGTCTCACCTGGACTCTCTGGTGTTCAGGGCTCAGGAAGCTGGAGCCTGCCATGGCCAAGTCCAGCCAGAGCATGCCGAGGAGCAGGAGGCTGCAGACGATCCCTGGGGAGGGCATGGCCTCAGCTGGGTTGCAGACAGGTGGGCCTGGGGGAGAGAGGGTCTCCAGGCAGCTGCCTCACCTTCTTATGTGCCTCTGAGCTTGCTCAGGTAGGAGCCCAGCAAATGGCGTGAGGGGCTTTACCATCTGGGGGGTCTTGACTGCTGTATAGAGAGGACCCCCCCGTCCACCTCCCAAGGTAGAAGAGAATGGATGTGTGTTCTCTTCTCCAAGGCTGTTTAGGGCAGAACGCCTGGCAGCAGGACTCGATAGGGGTTGGGGGTCCTCCCCAGTGCCTTTTGTCCCAGGCTCTGAGGAGCGAGGAAGCTGAACCAGCAAGGGCCCCAGGGGACTTAGCAGGGAGGAGGGTTAGAGGCAGCTCCTAAATGAAGCTTTGTCTTTCAGCCAGACAGACTCAGATTGTCCAACATCCCCTGTGTTTAGAGGGGACTCCTGAGGCCCAGAGAAGTTAAATGGACGGGCAGCAGTCACGGACAATAAACCTGTCAGCAGGCGCACACGGAGAGTAGAGGGAGCCTACCTGCAATTCCTGGCGGAGGTGGTGCCTGGTGGCTCTCGGGTCCTTACATAGGATGACTGGTGTTTGTTTTAAACCAGCAACCCCATCCCAGAGGTGGCCTAGCTTCCGTGGGGCTGATGTACATTCCTTGGGAACTAAAAATGTTCATGTCCTCTGGGTAGAAGTCAACAGTGGAGGTCAGATGCCCTGCGGGATTGCTGGGTTGGCGAGGGGTGAAGCATGTGCTCCAGCTGTCCCTGGAACACAGGGTGGCGGGGCACCCCAAGTGGGCATGGCCCTGGTGGAGGAGGGAGGGAGGAGAGTGGCTCTGGGGTCTGGGTGCGGCTTTGTTGCTGTGTGACCTTAGCTTACTCGCCCTTTCTCCCTGGGTAAAATGAGGCAGTCATCACTAGGAGAGCTCGGAGAGCTCTGAGACCTCCCCAGTCCGGCGCCCCGTTGTTTCCCATGTGCTGTTGCTGCTCTGGCGTCTGTGAGCCCTGGGAGCCTGCAGGGAGTCAGGCTGGTGATTCTACACCTTCCCGAGGAGGAGAGTCCCACCTCCTGGTTGAGCAGATCGCTCCTGATCGTCCTCTCCAGAGAGTGGGTGTGGGGATAACTTCAGCCAGTGGCTATACTTCAGTCATTTCTGCCAGGTGCTGTGACATGACTGCCTGGCCTGGCGTTTTTTCACATAGCAGCTTGCCTTGCCTTTCCCCAGCAGCTTTGGTCCCTATTTTAGTGGATGCCTCTTCTGAGAGGGAAGTGCATTGGACCTGGAGGTGGAAGATCTACACTTAGCACGGGCCTGGCTCCTCCCTCATTGACTGGCCTTAGGCAGACCACAAATAATTCCCCTTACCCAGAGTCTTTGAGGGTGAAATGAGGCGATGGGGGAAAGTGGCTTCTAACCTGTGAAACACCCTGCAGATGACAATGGTTTCATACCAGGCCCATAGGACTTCCCAGCACAGGCCAAGGCCACTGCCTCATTTCCCTTGGCCCCAGGAGTTTCTTCCTTTCTGGAGTCCTTCATCCAACTGGGTGCCCAGGCAGGAACCCCTAAGGGCCAACAAGTTGTCTGCAGAGAAGTTCTAGCAGTTCAGGAGAGGAGCTCACCTTAGGCTGGGGCTTGCGGCAGGGATGTTAGCAAAGGCTCCAGGAAAGAAGCCTGTGGTGAACTTGGGGCAGGGCTTTGAAGGGAGGGCTTTGCGGCAAGCAGAGGGGAGGTGAAGGCATGGGTAGAGTACGTCAGGGCAGCAAGAAGAAGGCTGGGTGGCTTGGGGGAGGGTGGCGATGGGGTCATAACAAAAACATTAGAAGGTGGTTTGGGGCCAGGTGATGGATGCCTTGGGAGCTGCTAGCCCAAGAAGTTTGGGCTTTTTTTTGCAGAGGGCAGCCACTGAGGATTCTTGAGAGAGAGACCATAGAATGAATGAAAGAGTTGGAAAGACTTGAAAGCTCTGGGAGGCTGAATCCTTTATTTCGCTGGAAGAAAAACTGAATGCCAAGAGGGCCATACTTTGCCCAAAGCTATACAGCCATCAGGGGCAATGCTGGGACTCCCCCATGGATCTCTTGACTCCTAATACAGTGCTCTTTCTGATATGCCATCTGGCTCTGTAATGAACATTGTGTTCCAGGAAAATCAGTCTGCGCTGAACAGGATGGAATTGGGGCAGGATGTCCAGTGAGGAGGACATTGAGGCAGTAGAGCAGTTGATTGCCAAATGACCGCCTACCCTGACTTAAAAGATCAACCTAAGGGTGGATTGGAGCTTTCTAGAGTCTCTTGGGACAGCAGAAGCGCAGGCCGGGTTGGACTGAATCTTTAAGTGGGACATGAGGGATAAAGTACCTCCTGTTGGTAAACATCTCACCACCAGCCCACTGCGGTGGCTAAAATCCCACCTTTAGTCCCAGCAACATGTGAGCATGTCACCAGGAGGTCTTCACAGGCCTGTCTGCCACCTGAGTGTAGACATCTTTTGGCCCTGGAGCCCAGAGAGGCCGAATGTGGAGAGGGTGGAGAGAGGTCTGTAGTCCTCAGAGAAGACGTGCAGCTTTTTCAGAGCCACCAACCCCATAAAAAAAAAAAAAATCCTCAAACAGAAAAACCCTAACTGTGGTGACCAGGTACCTCCTGAGACCTGAAGCCTCCACTTACTTGGACCCTGGAGGCCTCTCCGGGCACAGCTGCCAGTGTTGATCTTAGATAAGACCACCAGCAAGTAAACACCCACTGCGCAAAGCTGTGTTATCTTTGGGGAACTGAAATGTCCCCTGGGAGTTGGAAACTCCCCTAACCACATACCACAGAGTCGAGGAAGGAAGAGCTGATGGACAGAAGAACCATGGCGGGAGGAGGCACCCGGAAGCTACCTCGCTGCCCTGTCAGTTATGGAATGGAGGAGAGATGCCGGCTGGAGGACACAGCAAATTTGAACCAAAAGGAGCTTGGAGGAAGCCTGAGTGACCTGGAAGGGACTGGCTGACCTTCCTTATTCTTTCCAAGTGTGAATGATAACCAAGCCCAGTTTGGCAACTCCTTGAGGGTGAGGATGAAGCCCTGTTCTCCTTTTTGGAACTTGGTGGGGGCTCAGGAAGCAGGTTCTCTCCAGTTGGTGGCTTTCCTTTCTGTTGCGGGTCTCTCGAGGGCCTGCCTTCATGAAGGCACATGAGTGACTCATCATTTGTGAATTAATTGCTATAGGTAAAGGGCATCCGAGAACAAATTATCTTCATAGACTTTTCATTATAATTTTATTTGTACTGATAATTAGTTGGTTTAGCAAACTCTTTTTTCATAGATTTGGCTAAACGTCAGTCTGAAAGGGGTAAATTCTGGGGTTCTAGAAAGAGATTTTATTCTTTGATATAGGGCTATTTGGTGGGGTTTCTTTTTGTCCTAGTTGTAGCTTCCATAATTTCTAGATTCACATTTTCCAATAGAAATATACAGGCATACCTTGGAGGCATTACAGCTTTGGTCCCAGACCACAATGAAGTGAGTCACACAAATTTTGTTGGTTTCCCAGTGAATATAAAACTTATGCTGGTACCATACTATAGTCTAAGTGTGCAACAGCATATGTCTAAATGAATATACATATATTTTTTTTTGAGACAGGGTCTTGCTTTGTCACCCAGGCTGGAGTGCAGTGGCACTGTCATGGCTCACTGCAGCCTCCACCTCCCTGGACTCAGATGATCCTCCCACCTCAGCCTCCCCAGTAGCTGGGACTACAGATGCACACCACCACACTTGGTTAATTTTTGTATTTTTTGTAGAGACAGAGTCTTGACTTGTTGCCTAGGCTGGTCTTGAACTCCTGGCTTAAGTGATCTGCCTGACTTTGCCTCCCAAAGTGCTGGTATTACAGATGTGTAGTCTTTGAAATCCAGTGTGTGTTCTTACAGTGCATTTCAATTTGGACTAGCCATGTTTCAAATGCTCAGCAGCCACATGTGGCTCATTCTAGATAGGCGGCCATTGCTCTTAAATCCTCCCTAACCTTAGCCATGCTTTCTCATCCCTCCTCTTCGCGAAGCTCTGCCTCTCACTGGGGCTTCCCTAGCTTCCGGCCATCTTGGGGCCAAAGCTTTAACACTTTGCCTCTCTTGTGTCTTCTGTTCCCCTGCAATGGCTTCTGCTTTCTGCCTTAAAATACACCCAGGTTCCTAATCCTGAAAACGTCTGTTGTGCACCGATCCCACCCTCCCCTCGTGTTACCATCTCCATTTCCTTCCCCTTTCCTTGTGTCCTCTTCTTTGCTGTGTCCTGGCCCTTCAAAACTTGAACTTGACTCTCATCCCCACCGCTGTACTGAAACTGTTGTCTCAGCATTGCTGATCATCCAGCCTTTTAGTCTATGGACCGCTAAGAGCCATAGGACCTCAGGGTGGGACGTGGCCTGGAGGGCCATCTCATCTCAATTTCCAGAGACAGACCTGTGTTGGGTTGTGTTGGATTCATGAGGAAAGCTTCATAAGTTTTATGCACATTTATAAGACTCCATCCTTGGATTCTGATCCAGTAGCTCTGGCGTGGGGGCCTTAGAATCTGTTTCAAGTATCTCAGGTAATTTTGATTATAAATTATCAAGTATCCCAGGTAAATTTTGATTATAAATGCTTGCTTCCAGCAGAAAATTTAAACATATGGAAGATGAAGTCTTTCTCTCTGAATAACCCAATTCAGTTTCCACTAATGTGAATATCTTATATAACCATAGTACATTTATCAAAATTAAAACACCAATGTTAGCACATTACTGTTAATCTCCAGACTATTTGTAAGTCACCAATTTTTCCATTGTCCCATCTGTTCTTCCTTTTCTTTCTCTTGTCATAACCACTTTTAGAGGGTTTCGAATGGTATCATTTTGTCTTCACCGTCGGCTTATTAGCTATACTGTACTGTTCTATTCTTTGAGTGGTTGCTCTAGGATTTACAAATATGACTTCAACATATTGCAGAATACCTTCAACAACTACGATATCATTTCACAGATAGTGTAAGAACTGCACCACAGAATGCTTTCATTTCCCCACTTCTATTCTTTGTGATATTATTGTCACACATTTTATTTTTACATAAGGTATGAGCCCCACAATGCATGTTAAATAGTCAAAGTTTTTAGACAGATTAAAGAAATTAAGAAAAAGTCTTATGAACTCAGGTATTTACTATCGTGTTGCTCCTTATTCCTTAGCGCAGATCCATTTTTCTTTTTTATTTGAGACAGGGTCTCACTGTGTCACCTGGGGTTGAGTGCAATGGCGTGATCTCAACTCACTGCAGCCTCCACCTTCAGGGCTCAACTGATCCTCCCACCTCAGCCTGTAAAGGGATATCGGAGTTGTTGAAGGTATTTGCAATATGTTGAAGTCATTTTTTTTTTTTTTTTTTTTGAGATGGAGTCTTGCTGTATTGTCCAGGTTGGAGTGCAGTGGCGTGATCTTGGCTCACTGCAACCCATACCTCCTCGGTTCAAGCAATTCTCCTGCTTCAGCCTCCTGAATAGCTGGGACTACAGGCTTGTGCCACCACACCCAGCTAATTTTTGTATTTTTAGTAGAGATGGGGTTTTGCCATGTTGGCCAGGCTGGTCTTGAACTCCTGACCTCAAGTGATCCACCTGCCTTGGCCTCCCAAAGTGCTGGGATCACAGGCATGAGCCACTGCGCCGGGCCTGAAGTCGTATTTGCAAATCCTAATTTTTGTATTTTTTTTGTAGAGGCAGGGTCTCACCATGTTGGACAGGCTGGTCTCGCACTCCTGGGCTCAAGCAATCCTGCTGCCTCAGCATCCCAAAGTTTTGGGATTACAGGTGTGAGCCACTGCGCCCAGCCTGTTTTTCATCTAGTATTTTCCTTCTGCCTGATGGAAACTTCTTTGACATTTCTTGTAATGGCAGCTCTGCTGGTGATTAATTCTTTCAGCTTTTATTTGAAAGAGTCTGTATTAAAAAAAATACATATTTTCACTAGGTATAGAATTTGAGGCTGACAGGTTTTTTTTTTTTTGAATTTTTTCAGTACTTTAAAGATGTTAATTTTCTTATGGTTTGCCTACTTTCTGATGAGAAGTTGGCTGCTGCTCTTTTTTTTTTTTTTTGAGACAAGAGTCTTGCTCTGTCACCCAGGCTGGGGTGCAGTGGCGCGATTTTGGCTCGCTGCAACCTCCACCTCCCGGGTTCAAGCAATTCTCCTGCCTCAGCCTCCCGAGTAGCTGGGATTACAGGCACCTGCTACCGTGTCTGGCTAATTTTAGTAGGGACGGGGTATCACCATCTTGGTCAGGCTGGTCTCGGACTCCTGACCTCGTGATCCACCCGCCTCAGCCTTCCAAAGTGTTGGGATTACAGGCGTGAGACACTGCGCCTGGCCTGCTGCCACTCTTATATTTGTTCTTCTGGATGGAATGTCTCTTTTTTTCTGGTTGCTGGAAACATGGGCTATTCCCACCCCTATGTGAGCTCCAGCTGCTTGGTCTATAGGTTTCACCCTTCATATATGAAGGTTAGTACTTGGCCAAAGACTCCAGGAGACCCTTCAGCTCTCAGGAGCTTGCTCTGTGCAGCTTCCTCCTCTTGTCCTCCTCTGCCTTCAGTTCTGCCTTGGTCTTTTTTGTTTGTTTGTTTGTTTTTTGAGACAGATCCTTGCTCTTTCGCCCAGGGCAGAGTGCAGTGTTGTAATCTCTGCTCACTGCAACCTCCGCCTCCCTGGTTCAAGCAATTCTCCTGCCTCAGCCTCCCAAGTAGCTGGGATTACAGGGGTGCACCACCATGCTGGGCTAATTTTTGTATTTTTAGTAGAGACAGGGTTTCACCATGTTGGCCAGCTTGTCTCGAACTCTTGATCTCAGGTAATCTGCCCGCCTTGGCCTCCCAAAGTGCTGGGATTACAAGCATGAGCCACCGCGCCCGGCCTGCCTTGGTCTTCCTGAACTCTGACTTCTCTCTCTTCAACTCCCGGAGACTACTAGACTCTGGAATCTCTCTTTACCTTTTGGCCCAGAAACTGCTTCTGGGTAGTAATCTGGGGCATTTGTTGTGCTTACGTGTTTCCCTTTTCCCAAACACTGCCTGTTGTCCTATGTCTGAAAGCAGTAGTTGTTTCATGTATTTTTCGTGATTTCCTAGTTGTTTATAGTGTGACGGAAATTTTTATTTATTATTAAAGAGACAGGCTCTTGCTGTGTTGCCCAGGCTGATCTCAAACTCCTGGGCTTAAGAGATCCTCCTCCTTCAACCTTCCAAAGTGCTGGCCACTGTGCCCAGCCAGGGAAATTATTTTTTTTTAGACAGAGTCTCGCTCTCTTGCCGAGGCTGGAGTGCAGTGGTGCAATCTCAGCTCACTGCAACCTCCGCCTCCTGGGCTCAAGCAATTCTTGTGCCTCAGCCTCCTGAGTAGCTGGCACTACAGGCACACACCACTGCACCTAATTTTTGTATTTTTAGTAGAGATGGGGTTTTGCCATGTTGGCCAGGCTGGTCTTGAATTTCTGGGCTCAAACATTCTGCCCGTCTTGGCCTTTCGAAGTGTGGGATTACAGTTGTGAGCCACCATGCCTGGCTGGGAAATTCTTACAATCGTTAATCCTTTATATGCAGAAGTGGAAGGTCTCCCCTTAGTGTTTCTGGACTCGCTTGTAAATGGAAGCCTGTGAATCTTCTAGTTTTGGGAGTTGTTTTCACAGTGGCTTGCTGAGTTTTGTACTCAGAATGGATGAGTATTTGATGGCAATTTTTGGGGTCTCTGGCTTATAGCACCATAAAAGCTCCCTTTTCTTCACCCTGCTGATCTCTCAGAGGTATTGTGTCTATGATGGCTTTGGCCTGCTCCATGTTCTAGGGTCTGTGGGTTTCTTTTGCTGTCCCAGTTGCTGTGTTTTTGCAAAAGGATTAAAAACATATGGCTGCTAGTGCCATCTGGCCCTAACCAGAGCTCTATGCCTTTTAAATTTCCCTTACTTTTATCTCATTTGGGCTTGACAACTGCCCTGCAAGTTTTACAGATATTATTTCTATTTGACTAGACTATTTTGTGGTAACAAATTTTGGGGTCTCCTCTTACCCCAGGAATGGTTAATGTGTTGCCACTCTAAGTATAAACAACTATTATGGTGCCAACTTCATTTAGCTCCCAATTATCTTAACCGATCCTTGGTGGTAAAAAATAGAGCACACAGGGACCCATTAACCTACCACCAACCCAGAGTGACACGGGACTAGTTCCTTCTTGGTATTTTCTTGGTGACAGCAGCTGGCACCATAGGAAGCCCAGGCCCAGGCTTGAGGAGCACAGAGCGTACAGGGAGGCAGACGTGGGTATGGTTCAAGGATTGTGTAGAACTCGACACTCAGTGGTGCATGCGAAGGTGCCTTCCTGGGCTTTGCTTTTCTGAGTAAGGGAAGGAAGGAAGCAGCCGTTTTCATGTTGGTCTCAGAGGCTTGGGTTTTGTGGAGTGACTGGGAGGCTGACTGAGCCAGGCCATGGCCTATCCTCACCTTTAACCAAAGCAGTTTCACTTTTTTCTATGTTACATAGTATGAGCAAAGATTTTTTTTTTTAAAGGGGGTTTTGCTGCTGAAAAAGGAGGGAAGGACAAGAAGTAGGCAGACTAGGGGTCCCGAGGTGAGTGGGCTGACCTTTTATCTGGACCTATGCGTACAAAGGTTTGGTGTGAGAACACCCTTGGATTACAGCTGAGGAGAGCCCCCCAGCTCCCACCCTGATTCTACAGTGGGGAATAACTCTTGAGACGGGCCAGGCTCTGATGCTGGCTTTACGTTTGCACAGTCCTGGGCAGGGCTTCTACCTTATGAGCGCTTCCTCATCAGTGAACTGGGGACCACCCACACAGGGTTCTTGTGTTGCTTAGTGAATGTGTGAAAGATCCAGTGTAGGGTCTGGCTCACTGCAGGCTCAATGATGGCTGTGGCGATTGTCAGGGTCACAGGGCCTCTGCTCAAAGGTGATACCTGGTTGAGGGTCAGTTAGGTCTCCCATCATGGGGCCCTCCTTTCCCTGACAGGGTCAATAAACTAAATGAATCGTGCCCACTTTCTGGGCCAGCATCTTAACTATTGGTGTTTGGTTAATACCACCTTGCATCTGCGTGGCATTTTGTGGGTCACCAGATGCACTAGCATGTTTGAGTCTTGCAGCCATCCTGGAGGGCAGACTGTATTAGTACCATTCTGCAGAAGAGGATGTGTACCGAGAGGGTAAGTAGCAGACCCAGGGCTACAGTCCTTGTCACCAAAGGCTGAGTCCAGTGCTCTGCATGGTGCTTTCAGTATAAACTGAATGCAGTGACAAGCCACCTTTGTGGGTGGGGTTGAGCCAGGCCATCACAGCCATGGCCTTTGTGAATGTTTGTTCTAGTGCATGGACTGACAAGAGTCAAACTGAGCTGGGGCGGGTGGTTAGGATAACAGCAGGAATTATAAGCAATATGACTTTATTTAGTTACTTTGGAAACAAAACCCCCCAAATAATGCCTGAACCCAAAGGTACATAAAAATGGCCCAAAATAGTTGTTTAAAATAGATTTGAACATCACTTGTAGTTTCTTCCTCATAACATGAGTGCTTTCAGCTGGACAGCAGATTACAACACATCTCCGATCGTGTTAAGGCAGATGATCAATCTGTGGCTGCATCTGTAACTCCTCCTGGGAAAATAATCCTGTTGGAGTTGGGGGCTCTTCCCAGTTGTTTGGTTAGTTGGCCCAGGAAGGGGCAGTCCTGGAGCTGGCGGGTGGGGAGCCAGGCCCCACCTGTCTTGTCACTGCTCGTTCTGCTGGCCCTCTGTGACTGACGCTGATACGGAGCCCTGGCCCTTGTTGACATCACTGATGCACACCCACTGCCCGTCAACCGACTCCTTCCACAGGGTCACCTGTAAGTCAGTGCACAACCAGATTATCCCGGGTCTGTCCCCTTCCCTCTGCTGTCCCCTAAATGTGAGCCTCATCCCCATCAAGAACCACTGCCCAGAGGCTTGTAGGTGAACAGAGCATGTCCCTTCTCCACTGAAATCCCACCAAAAAGAGTCCAGGAATAAAAACTCACAGAAAAAAAGGAGTAACAATAACAGCAGCTGTGGATGACGATGTCAACACAGGATACTGTTTTCACCAAACTGTGACAGAGCTACAGTGAGAGGACATGGGGTGGCAGGGAGCAGGGTTTGCAAAGTGTGGTCCCCAGAACAGAGCATCGGTCACCTGGGAGGCTTGCTACAACTGCAGATTCTTGGGGCCTGGAACAACTGACTAAGAAGCTCTGGGGGTGGGGTTGGCAATCTGTTTTTAACAGCTTTAACAACACTGCAGTTTGAAAACTACTGTGGTAGAGGAAGGTAACAGTTCAATATGTTGTTACTACACTAAAGTAAACTGTATAAGAAATAGCTAAGAGCTGAAAAGGTTTGACCCTGGAGAGTGAAAATTATGGAGGCTGCATTAAAAAAAATCAATCTAGGCTGGGCATGGTGGCTCACACCTTAATCTCAGCACTTTGGGAGGCTGAGATGGGTGGATCACCTGAGGCCAGGAGTTCGAGACCAGCCTGAACTGGTGAAACTCCGTCTCTACTAAAAATACAAAAAAACTACTGGGCACCTGTAATCTCCCAGCTACTGGGGAGGCTGAGGTTGCAGTGAGCCGAGACCGCACCACTGCACTCCAGCCTGGACGACAGAGTGAGACTCGATCTCAAAAAAAAAAAAAAAAACAAAACCCCCCAAAATCTAAAGCTATGTACATATATTAGATTAAAAATGAAAATAACGATTTTGATTTTAAGAACTCTTGCTTTACGGACAAAAACTATTCACTCAACACACTGCAGAATGCTCTAGGATTGAAAACATACTAAGTCCTTTAGGTAAGGGTGCTATGGAGACAGCAAAAGGAAACAAAAGAAGGAAAGAGCAAGAAGCCTAAATGCATAGTGATGGGGACCCCAAAACATTGCATGAACAGCCAGGCACTTGCTTACAGCCTTGTAAAAATCACTGTGGGCCTGCTCGAGGCAATCTGGGTCCTTTGGTCAGTCCTAAGTGCCATTAACCTGGGTTCTAGTCCTAACTCTGGCACTCCTAGAAATATGGCTTTGAGAAGGGGCCTGCTAGATCCTTCTGGGACCACTGTAGATGAAAGGGACCCTCGGCCAGAAAAGCTGCCTGCAGAGGCTCTCAAGATCTGCACGCCCATGTTCACAGCCACACTATTCGCGATAGCTAAGAGGTAGCAACAGCCCAGGTGCCCTTTGGTGGAGGAGTAAGTGTAGAAACAGAGTGTGGGCTGTCTATACAATGCAACACTACTTAGCTTTACAAAGGAAGGAATTCTGACATGCTACATACAGCATGGAGGTACCTTAAGGGCATACTGCTAGTGACATAACTCAGTCGCAAAAGGACAAATACTGTATGATTCCATTTAGATAGGTCCCTAGAGCAGTCAAATTCACATAGAAAGGAGAAGGGTGGCTGCCAGGGCTGGGGAGGGGCAATGGGGAAGGGAGTTATTTAATGGGTACAGAGTTTCAATTTTGCAGCTGAAAAAGAGTTCTGGAGACCAGCTGCTTCTCTGCCTTGCCTGTGTTGGTTGTGCCGTGAGCCACACAAATGAAAGGTAAGACATGGAGCCAAAGTGGCCACTGGGAAACAGTAAAAGACCAATATAGGCAAGGGAGAGAAGCAGCAAGGGCCGGCAGGATCCAGACCAACTCGCACTTCAGACGCAGAGCAGATGTGCCTGAAAACGCAGCACGGCCACTCCACGTGGAACTGACCCTGTGGCGTTAGAAATCCTCTGTCTTATAGGGGAATTCAGCTGGGCAGATGGCTATGGCTTGTTACTGCTTCCTTTCTGCGGGTAGCTTTTTTTCCTTCTAATTGTAAAATACATGTAACATAAAATGATCTTGGCCATTTTTAACTGCACAGTCCAGTTGTGTGAAGTACATTTGTATCCCTGTGCAGCTGGTCTCCAGAACTCTTTTCAGCTGCAAAATGCAAACTCTTTCAATGCACCCACTGTGTACCTACCTCTTACCAGCATAACAAGTATTCATAAACTCTACAGGTTTTTAAAAAGCCTTTTAAGTGTTATGGACAAAAAATCCCCAATCTTCTTGCTTTTGTTTATGGGTTCTTATACACTTGCTTTTTTGGCACAGCTAACTGAACATCACCATGAGGTGACCAAATGCTTAGTAGGGTGATGGGCCTGACTGGCTCTGCCACCTCATAGTTTTGGGACCCCCATGCAAGTCAAATCGCCTCTGTCGGCTTCTTTCCTCATCTGTGAAAGGGGGACGTGTCAAATCGCCTCTGTCAGCTTCTTTCCTCATCTGTGAAAGGGGGACGTGTTAATACTACCTCAGGGGCTGTGACATTAATGATGTAACTAAGAGGCACACTCAAAACGCAGTCCTGGCTAAGGCTCGTGCCCAGCCTGCAGTCAGACGGGAATGTCAAGTGCGCTCTCTAGTGGGCGGGGTGAAGACCAACAGGCCATGTCCACCATGCCGCGGGGAATGGGTATGTACCTTATTGTCTCCACCGGAGACAGCCAGGATGTTGGCTGTGATGGACCAGCTCACATGCCACACCACATCATTGAACTTGTGCAACAATTTAGGGGACCACGTATTGCTTGAGGCATCATCACAGGTCCAAATGAACACACGACCGTCCTAGGAAGAAACAGGATAGAGTCAGGTGGAGTCAAGACTCCTGCGTTTGTGATGTCCTCCTAATCTAGAGCCACGTGGCACCTCTCTGCAGGAACAGGGTGGGGGATTCAAAGGGGAGCCAAGGACCTCTGGGGCGTCCACAGCCTTGTTTCTGTCTCTTCACACTGGTTAAGAGTCTCCCGGATTCCTTTTCTCATCCGCGTTTCGGAGGTGGGCTCTGTGTGCATTGCTAACTCAGATTCTCTCTGGGGTTTTCCTCAGGCCTGCCAAGTCACTTCCACTGGCCGTCTATACCTTCTCAACTGAATGGGCAGAGCTCTCCAAAAACCAAGCTCGGAGAATGAGAAGGCACAAGTAAAAAAGCACAAAAATCTCAAATTTAGAACCAAACCAAATAGGTTCCTATGATGTGAAAGACCTGGCTGGCTCCCTCTAGGGTGGTGGCATGTAACTAAAGGCTCACCCTTGGCCGTCCTTGCTGTCTGGGAAGGGTGGCTTGCTAGCTGAGCCTAGAATTCCCATCCCACCCCATCGTTGCTTTGGAACACTCGGAACTGCACCTGGGCACCTCGGCTCCCTAGTCTCACATGGGTCAGAAGGGAAAATTCATCCCAAATCTGCCTCCTTTTTGGTGCTGGTTCTGTTGTAGCTGTCTCATCTCGGCGGAGGCAGGCCACTTGTGGCTTCTGACCAAGACTTCCCCACACAATGACCTGACTCCCTGTGCTCTGGGCCAAAGGTGCCTGTTGCTCTCCCTTTACCCTCCCAGAGGACTTTCTGCTAAGGAGACTAAGAGCTGATGGGCGTAACTCGAGATTAAATGACAAGGGATACTCTCATGGCCCTGGGCTGACCTGGGAGCAGCTGGCGATGGTGCTGGTGGGCAGGCCAATGGAGGGGGCCCAGGCCACATCTCGAACCCAGTCACTGTGCGCTTCTAGCTTCTGCTCCTCCTTCCACTGGCCGTCCTCCTCCTCCCTAACAGTGGGGACAGAAAGAGAATCAGCAGGGGGCCTTTCCCACACCTCAACTCCTCCCCAACCTGACAGGCTCTGCCTGGGGTGGGGAAGCAATTCCATCTTTCTTCTTTCATTCATGGAGTTTGTGGCATTTTATTCCCTTCACGGAACCCAGCTGTAAAAAAAAAACCCTCCAGAAAATGCTCTGCTTCCACAGCCAGAGAGTCAGCTCCAACAGTTGGGAATTAGGTGAACAGGTGTTGTGTTGTTTTTCAAGGATGTCCTCCAACAGACTGAAAATAGTATTTTACTGGCAGGAGGGAGAAAGAAAGGTGACCTTGTTTCTTGTGAGTGTGGCTGAGTCATGGTGAGTAGGGTAAAGGGTAGAAGTGTCCTCTCAAAGAGAAGGCCACACATCCCTACTTACTTCCACAGCTTGATGAGGTTGTCACAGCCACCTGATGCAAACCTCTTGATATAATTGGGTTTCTGCCCCGATGGCTGGTCTATGAGGCTTCCAGGTACAACAGCAGGGGCCCAGCTGACGGCATTGCAGCCAATCTGTAAAGATGGGACACATGGTGACTCTGCCTTGCAAGAGAACACTGCTTCTGCAGACCCAAGCCTGCTGTCCCTCTCCCCTCCGCTTCTTAGGGCTGGACTGTGTGTGAAGGCTGACATGAAGCACTTATCATGTGGTCCACTGCTCAGAATTCTCCCTCAAGGATCACAACAGTGTGTGCATTTTTCTGCAGTGTGCGCTAAAAGTAGAAATTAAGAACTCCCACAAATTTAAGAAACAGGACATTTTTTAAACACATGAAAGAATGGCACATTGGAGCTTTTTTTTTTTTTTTAAGAAAAATCTTTTGTTATAAAGTAATAGATCAAGAAACAAAAATTCTGCCACCTGCCTGAAAAGCCCTGTCATTATGCCCTTCCTAATCACATCTCCGTCTTCCACTGTAAGTAACTACTGCCCTGACTTCTAACCCATTTTTCCCCCATTTTATCACCCAAATGTGCATCCCTAGATACTTATAGTTTAGTCTTGTCCATTAAACATTTTTTGGATGTTTTTTTTACATCTCCTACTTTGCAGATTCCTCCTCTGATTTTTTTCCTTACAATTTTTCTGCTGAAGAGAGCCTAGTCTCTTGGTCTGGGTTTTGCTGCTTCATACGCAGTTCAGTATGTTCCTCTGAATTCCTGAAAACTGTCAGCTGGAGCCAAGACTGGACAGACTCAGGTGTGATCCCTTTGGCAAGACTAGAGCTGGTGTGTTCTCTCATCAGGAGGCACGTTAGATTGTCTCTTATATTAACAGCTGTCAGTAACTCAGGTCTCTCTTAATTCACTGGGGCTTGCAAAATGGTGATACTCTTAATTCTATCCTTTCTTTGTCATTTATTCCATGGAATGCTCCAGATAGGGGCACTTCTCCTCATTAACTATTAGGTTACCCAGGGGCAGAGGTCTGATATGGTTTGGCTGTGTCCCTACTCAAATCTCATGTTGAATTCCCACGTGTTGTGGGAGGGACCCAGTAGGAGGTAACTGAATCACAGGGGCAAGTCTTTCCCATGCTGTTCTCATGATAGTGAATAAGTCTCGCTAGATCTGACGATTTTAAAAATGTGAGTTTTTCTGCACAAGCTCTCTCTTTTGCCTGCTGCCATCCATGTAAGATGTGACTTGCTCCTCCTTGCCTTCTGCCATGACTGTGAGGTTTCCCCAGCCACGTGGAACTGTGAGTTCTCTATCCTCTTTCCTTTATAAATTGCTCAGTCTCGGGTGTGTCTTTGCCAGCAGTGTGAAAACAGACTAATACAAGGTCAAAAAGGAAAGCCATCCAGGCTTGATTCTTTCTGAACTGGTTCTATCACTTTCCAAAGATGACTGATTCTCCTCTTTATTTATTATTAACAAAATTTTTTTTTTTAAATTGAGACAGGGTCTCACTGTCACCCAGGCTGGAGTGCAGGCTGGTATGATCATGGTTCACTGCAGCCTCAAACTTCGTAGGCTCAAGCGATCCTCCCACCTCAGACTCCCAAAGTACTGGGATTATAGGTGTGAGCCACTGCCTTTTTTTTGAGACAGAGTCTGGCTCTGTTGCCCAGGATGGAGTGCAGAGGTGCGATCTTGGCTCACTGCAACCTCCACCTCCCAGGTTCAAGTGATTCTCCTGCCTCAGCCTCCCGCGTAGCTGGGATTGCAGGTGTGTGCCACCATGCCTGCCTAATTTTTGTATTTTTAGTAGAGATGGGGTGTATTAATCCATTTTCACGCTGCTGATAAAGACATACCTGAGACTGGGCAGTTTACAAAAAAAAAAGAGAGGTTTAATGGACTTACAGCTCCACGTAGCTGGGGAGGCCTCACAATCATGGCAGAAGGCAAGGAGGAGCAAGTCACGTCTCACATGGATGGCAGCAAAAAGGGAGAGAGCCTGTGCAGGTGAACTCCTCCTCATAAAACCATCAGATCTTGTGAGACTTATTCACTATCAAGAGAACAGCATGGGAAAGACCTCCTCCCATGACTCAACTCCCACTGGGTACCCCCTACAATACATGGGCATTCAAAATGAGATCTAGGTAGGGACACAGCCAAACCACATCATGGGGTTTTGCCATGTTGGCCAGGCTGGTCTCGAACTCCTGAGCTCAGGTGATCCACCTGCCTCAGCCTTCCAAAGTGCTGGGATTACAGGTGTGAGCCACTGTGCCCACCCTGGGCCCAGCCTTTTAACCCTCATTTCGTCTTAGTTCTCTACAAGTAACTATATATTTACGCTGAAGTATTTGTAGTCATTTTTGTCGTGTGACTTGTATCCTCTAGTAGATTCCTCAGCAAGGGCTCCTAGAAACAATAGTCCCTGAATTTTTGCATATTGATAATAGTTCATATCCTTTACACTCCAAAGCTAATTTTAAAAACAGCTTTGATATGGTATAATTGACATAAACTGCATATCAAGTGCATGATTTGGTGAATTTTGACAAAAATATACCCTGTAGGATCATCACATCACCTCAATCAAGATAAGGAACATGCCCATCATTCCCAAAGTTTCCTCGGATCCCCTGGTAATCCATTTCCCTATCCTGCAGCCCCCAATCTTGGTGACCATGGGCCTACTCAGCTGCATTTCCTAGATATTACAGCAGTGGAATCACAGTGTGTCCTTTTTCTTCTTTTTTTTTCACTCAGCATAATTATTTTGAAATTTATTCTTCATCTTATTGTGTTAAGTCATTTCTTTTTATTGCTCGCAGTATTTCCAAAGTATGGATATATCCCAACTTATCATTTACCTGTTGATGGACATGTGGACTATTTCCAGTTTTTGGCTATTAAAGCTGCTATAACCTTTTGTGTGTAAGTCTTTTTTCTGGTTATAAATCCTTGGCTCACACTTTCTTTCCTAGAGTATGTTAAACATGTTATTCTTTTTTCTTCTGCACCAATCCTTACTATTGAAAAGTCTGACAATAATCTAATTGTCTTTCCCCTTTAAGTCACAAGGTTCCTTTTCTCTAGAACCCCCCAAAATTTTCTTTAAAGTCTAATAATTTTACTAGAATTATATCTTTTGGTTGGTGATGCTGGGTTGAGATCTGGTCTTGCAACCTCTGCATCCGGTTCAAACTCTTTCCCTTCACCTTCAATACTGTAGGAGATTACGGCCACCACATCTGTAGAGACGGGGTTTCGCCATATTGGTCAGGCTGGTCTTGAACTCCTGACTTCAGGTGATCCGCCCACCTCAGCCTCCCAAAGTGCTGAGATTACAGGCTGAGCCGCCGCGCCTGGCTGACATTGTTAAGTGTGGGGTATGATCTCTCAATCTGAAGTTTCAAATCTTTGTTTTTTAATTTTAAGAAAGTTTTCTGGATTACTTTTTGGAATTTGTTCTGTTTTCCTTTCCAGGGACTCCTGGTATTCATATGTCTGACCTTTCTGCCTGTCTTTACTTTTGCTCAAAACCTTTTTACCCTTTCGCTTTTTTGCTCTTGAAATGTTTCCTTTTTCACACTGTTTATCCTTTTCAGGCAGGATCTGCTGTGTTCATCAACACTTGCATTTCGTCTTAGTCTTTACTTCTGAAATGATTTTTAATTCTAATTCTTTCCTGAGTTCTGTCACCTTATTTCTGATTTTTAAAAAGTTGATTTGGCCGGGCACGGTGGCTCACGCCTGTAATCCCAGCACTTTGGGAGGCCGAGGCGGGCGGATCACGAGGTCAGGAGATCGAGACCACGGTGAAACCCCGTCTCTACTAAAAATATAAAAAATTAGCCGGGCGTGGTGGCGGGCGCCTGTAGTCCCAGCTACTCGGGAGGCTGAGGCAGGAGAATGGCGTGAACCCGGGAGGCGGAGCTTGCAGTGAGCCGAGATTGCGCCACTGCACTCCAGCCTGGGCGACAGAGCGAGACTCCGTCTCAAAAAAAAAAAAAAAAAAAAAGTTGATTTACACTATTCTCTCTTGTTTTGTATTGTTAGAATGTCACCTGGCTTGATTTGAAACAGCAGGTTACAGCTTGGCTCGGTTATGTGGGCGTGTCTTTCTAATATGCTCTCACTGTCCGCAGGGAGGTTATTTTGCATATTCTTGTTTCTTATGTAACAACTTTGTATGCAATTCACTTCAAATACTTTTCTGTTATTTTTAGGTGAGATGAGTTTTCCTGATAAGAAAGGCTCAGGAAAGTCTAAGCTCAGAACTCTCCCTCGTTTCTGTGTAGTGTTAAAAAACGTGGGAGATGGCTTTCAGGAGTTCCTGTCTTTGTTCCTCTTCCCCACATTGGTCTACATCTCATCCTTCCTTTCCTGTGTCCCTATCCAGCTCAACTGTGATTTCGTTTCCTGCAGTTCTTCCTCCTGAGGGGCCCTGTCCCAGAGGCTTGCTCTGGAGGATCACAGAGCTCAGATTTCTTCCCGCCCCTTCAGCCTTTCTTACTGTGGGCCGCTTGCACTCACTCGGTGTTACAGAGTGCAAACTCCTCCCAGTCATTTCTCCAAAAGCCCCCAAAAGATGCTCACCATCATCTTTGATTAGCAAAATGCAAATAAAAATCACAATAAGGGCCAGGTGCGGTGGCTCACACCTGTAATCCCAGCACTTTGGGAGGCTGAGGTGGGCGGATCACTTGAGGCCAGGAGTTTGAGACCAACCTGGGCAACATGGTGAAACCCTGTCTCTACTAAAAATACAAAAATTAGCCGGGTGTTGTGGCGTGTGCCTGTAATTCCAGCTGCTTAAGAGGCTGAGGCATGAGAATTGCTTGAACCTGGGAGGCAGGGGTTGCAGTGAGCCGAGATCACGTCACTGCACTCCAGCCTGGGTGACAGAGCAAGCCTCCGTCTCAAAAAAACAAAACAAAACAAACCCAAAAAATCACAGTAAGATACCACCTCACATTCACTAGGACAGCTGTAATCAAAATGGCAGACATGTGTTAGTGAGGATGTGGAGAAATTAGAACCCTCATACACTGCTGATGGGAATGTAAAAGGGTACAGTTACTTTGCAAAACAGTTTAGCAGTTCCTCAAAAAGTTAAACACAGAATTACTATATGATTCAGCAATTTCACACCTAGGTATAGACCCAAGAGTATTAAAAACATGTGTTCATGCAAAAACTTATCTGCAAATGTTCATAGCATTATAATGAAATGAAATTGATGAAACTTGAACTCATTATGCTAAGTAGGAGAAGCCAATCACAAAAGACCACAGACTGTCTCATTCTATGTACAACCGATCCTCAATTTCATTTCATTATAATGTTGACAAGATTAAAAAAAAAAAAACAGCAACAACTCCCAGCGGGGGCCCCTGCCTGTGTGGAGTCTGCGTGTTCTCCCTGTGTCTGCTTGGGCTCTCTCCTGGTACTCTGGTTTCCTTTCACACTGTAAAGATGTGCATGTTCGCTTCACTGGTACGTCTGCATTGTCCCAGTGTGAGTGTGGGGGTGTGTGTGAGTGCTCCTCTGGTGGAATGGTATCCTGTCCAGGGCTGGCTTCTGCCTCATGCCCTAAGCTGCCAGGACAGGCTCCAGCCACCTG
Source organism: Hylobates moloch (assembly GCF_009828535.3). Lineage (NCBI taxonomy): Eukaryota > Metazoa > Chordata > Mammalia > Primates > Hylobatidae > Hylobates > Hylobates moloch. Next base: position 27,392,880 of record NW_026652279.1, read on the forward strand.
TGACCCTGAACTGGAATGAGTAGATTAGAAAAAGAATAGATACAAATTATTGTAGAATAAAAACTCATAAAGTATCCAATAATCATACAGATGCATGACAGCAAACAACGTGGCACTAGTCATATGAGCCCCCCACACTGGTTATTGTTGGTTTTTGAACTGTGTGGTGGTAGGAGGTAGGACATTGATGTTTGCTTTGCAAACATTTATTCCTTGATTGAACCACCACCATCACGACCACTGTCACTCACTGATTCACCAAAAGTTGGGTAAAGAATGACCTTGTTTATATTAATCTTTCTTAAATGTATGCATAGCTCACATACTTTTTAAAAGTTTTAATAACACCACTCCATTCTACAGGGTCCCAATGACTACTGCAGGGCATGCCACCCAGAGGCAACCATAGCTAAGGTGGCAGTGAGCAGGCTGCTGCTGCACCAGCCCTCCCCTGCTTGGGAGCACGCAAGGAAGCAGTGCCAAGCCCTGCCTGGGCTGAATGAGGCTGGTGCAGCCTGGTCTGGCTTCAGAGCAAAGAGGCTCAAAGCTGCTCTAGAGCAATCATGTCTGGTCAGCTGACCACTCCCCGGCCCACTGTCCAGCGGGGACCCTCCCCTGCCACCCTCTAGGGAGCCTGCAGCAGACACAGGGCAAGGCAAGCGCTCTCGCTGCACGAAAGGCAGGGGGTGGACTCACGGTGTGAGCGTTGTTGATCTTCTTTACTTCCCATTGGCCTTCCCCGGTGTAAGTCAGCAGGGAGATGGCCCCATCTGAGCTCCCACAGGCCAGGATCAGGCCGTAGTCATGGGGGGCCCAGCACACCGAGTTCACTACGGGAAGAGGGAGAGTGCAGTGAGCAAAGCAGGGAGACTGCGGCCCCAGGTCCCGCCTTCCACAGATTTACTGTTTTACTAAATTTCTACAACAAACAACTGTAGGAGTCACCAGGGGGAAGCTGTAACTTGGTCAACTGAGGACACTGAAAAAAACCCATCACCTAATACCACGATTTCATAACCTACAGTCTATCTAACAAAAAAGTGGGTAGGACAACAATCTGAGAATGAAGCGTAGTCCTTAAAATGAGTAATTCTGAAGAGAAACTCACCTGTCTTTTCTTATTTGCTTTGGACTGGCTTTAGGTCTTAGGGCCTTACTCAGCTGTGGACAGACTAGCAGAAAAGACAACCAAAGCTCAAGGGACAGACAAGAGGCACCACGAGGGGCAGGGAGCCAGGGCTCCAGCTGGGACAGAGTCCTTTTTTACCCAGTGGTCCCCTCGCCCGCTCTGCTGCCATGCTCAGCGTACCTGAGGAGTCGTGTCCCGCATGCTCGTGGCTCTTCTCCCAGGTGCCGTTTTCCTCTCTCCAGATAATGACTTTCCGGTCATAGGAGCACGATGCCAGGATGTTGCCATACATGGGGTGAGCCCAGGCCACTTGCCACACAGGACCCTCATGACTACAAAGGGAGAGATAGGCCAGAGGAACCCACAGTGCCCCTGCAGGCACTACTTTGGACAGAACTAAATGGCTCCCTGAGACGATATATCAGGGCAGAATTGCTTAAGAACTTCAAAGGGAGAGCTATACAATGCCATTTCAAAAGGGGTGCTCAGTGGACAGTCAGGAGCCTGAGGTCCTAAGAGGTTAAGCAACCTAAGGTCACAGACCTTTGAGAGACAGTTGAGCCTCTGAGTCAGCCTTCCTGTCTTGGCCAGGCAGGAGCCTCACTTGCCCAGACTGCAGCCAGCACTGTCTATATGTACTGTCTACAGCTTAGTCATTAATTGGTCCAGGGTTTCCAGCCACAAGTGCTCAGGAAATATTTGTAGACTGAATTGCTATTCATCCTTCCCGACGGTCAGCTTCCTGAGGAGGCATTATTGGTTTCATTTTGATGTTTTCCACTACTCTTTTAATTTGTTCGAAAGGCATGTCTTTCCCTTCTCTTCTGATCTTTATCCATTCACCTGATAACAGGTACTATCTGAGCACATGCTCTGTGCCAGACTTTGCACGGGGACCATTTTTCTGGCCCAGAGAAGGTTTTGCACCTTAGCACTCAAGAGGTAGAGTAGCATGGTAGAGTTAGTGGTTAGGAGACCAGACCCATTCTCCCATTCACTAGCTCTTCACTTTAGGCAAGGATATCTTTGTCTCTTTACCTGAAAATGGAGGCATCAATAAGAATTCTTTCATAAAGTTTGGAACAATGCTTGGTAGAAGGAAAGAAAAAAGCCACTCAATACCCATTAGCTATTAGTGCTGCTCCTGGTTTACTCCTTCACCGTGGGCTGCACACACTCAAGTCTCCTCCTCCCTCTGACTGGGACAACAGGACAGTCCCAGTCTCTACAAAGGTGCTGCTAACGAAACTGAGTAGACTCAATCTTCCAACAACTAGCACAGTTTTTACTAAGGGAAAAAAGAATGGGGTGGGAATTTTTTTTATCCCTCCAATATTTCACATCCTTTGAATGTAAGAAAAATAGCAGAAAGGACAGAGTCACAGCAAACATAACTGCCTTGGCCAACAAGCTGCACTGTGGCAGCTCTCTGCCTGCCTGGGGGGCTCCTGCATAGAGAAGCTTGATTTGGCTCCTTAGTCACTTGATCGTTTGACACTCAGACAGAGGGAACTTCTAGGCCCATTTCCCCAGATGGACACTGACTTAGTTTATGCTTTTTAATTCAGTTAACAAACACATGCTGAGCACCTACCCGTCATGGCTCTTAATCTTTTCTGTGCATTCTGGGGAAGGTTATGGACCCTCATCAGAATAATGTACAAAACACACAGAACTAGGCTTATAAAGAAAATTCAATTATAAATTATAGAGTAATCAACTTTTTTTTTTTTTTTCTTGAGAAGGGTTTCGCCTTGTCATCCAGGCTGCAGTGCAGTGGCACCATCGTGGCTCACTACAGCCTCAAACTCCTAGGCTCAGGCCATCCTCCCACCTAAGCCTCCCAAAGTGTTAGGATTACAGGCGTGAGCCACCTTGCCCAGCTTGTTATCAAAATATTATAAAGCAATTTATGAGATAGTGATGCATGTACTTCGTTAACACTTCAAGCAACAAACCCTAGCGACAGGTCTAATAACCACTGTAATTTCAAAGTCGTGATGAGCACAAGTGATATTTTGAGGTAGCTAAGTAACCGTGATGTCTGTGACTTCTACTGGTGACAAAGTGACAGGCACTACAAATACTACTGAAGTTTCTGGCCTACATCCATAATTGAAGGAAATGCTAAATATCAGAGTCACTGAAAATGCATTTTTTTCCCCCTGTCCCAATTCATCAACCCCTGAACTCTATTCACAGAACCCTTGGAGATCCATGGCACCCAGACAAACCCACAAATATGTGAAAGGCAGTGAGCTGAGGGAAAGCAGTAGAGATGGGGCCATAAAAATGAGCCAGGACTTCCTCAAGAATCTCAGTAGGGAGCAGGGCAGGTCAAACATTTGTAAATAATCACTGAACACCTGCCACGGGCAAACAGACAGAACAATGGGATTTATAAAATGATAGCATTCTTACATTATTCTTATGGTGATGCTTTTGTGATACTTCAGGTCATACTGGCTAAACTTGCACAAAATGGTACTGTTTACCACTTTTAAAAGTAGCAGTAGCTGCCTGCACTAAAGACTTACTGTGTCCTGGGCCCTGTGTCAGGGCCTTGCATGCACTAGCTGGATAGGAGGTAGCATTGGCCCAATTTTGAGGATGCGCAGATGAAGGCTCTGAGAGAGAAACTGACTCACTTGCCCAAGGTCTTCTAGTGGGTACATATAAAGTGGCAGAGCTGAGACTCACACCTGTATCCACCTGTGCCCTTAACAGCATCATCCCTGGGGACATCCACTGAGGACAGCCAGGCTGGCTGGGATCCCAGCGTCCTCTCCGCTAAATGTGCTTTGGGGTTGCTCTGAATCTGGGCTTCCATGCCTTGCTCCCACGCTTGAAGCAGGGCCTGAGAACCCACACCATTCCTGGAGCCCTTCCCTGGGCTCGCTAGCACTTACCCCCTGAGGTCGGCGATAAGGATCTGCCCTCCATTGCGCACATCAAAGATTTTGACGGACCTGTCTGATGAGCAGGTTGCCAGGCGGGTGCCATAGTAGTCCATCTGGGCGTCATGCTGCAAAGGGAGGACAGCTTGGGAAGCCTGCAGGCTGGGTAGGTAGGTGGGTGGGTGGGGTGAGGGCCATCATCACACAGAGTCTAGTTTGGACCAGAATCTCCCTAAAATCAATCTAATCTCAAAGTATCATCACCCTCAGGCAGAAAGCTATCATGTGGACATTCTCACTTCACCAATGGGCAGTGTCTCTCTGAAATGGACAAAGCAAGCCATGCCCAGCTGGTGTCACAGACCCTTTACATACCTCAGGGAAGGGCCCTTCCATTCCTGTTCCGCAGGGTGGGTATGGGAGAAAAAAAGTTGGCCTAGCTGCCCTCTTCTTCCTCCATCCTCTCAGGCCCTACTCAGTTCTTAGGCTCTGTGGGCTAAGAACTGAGCTGGGTTCAGCTCAGCCCTAGCACCTGATGCTAATGCATGGGAGCAGGCCAAAGGAGTGGGCCTCTGACTGCCTGGAGTCCCCCGTCAGGTCCTCTGTGATGCAGCTCTGGCCTGGACACAGGGTTCCATTCAGATATTTGGGCTCTTTCCAGCCCTGGCCCTGGATCTTTTGTGGACCTTTGTTTTGAGGTTTCTGCTTGACCTTACTAGTAGTGTGCCCAGAGCTTCCCAGACTTTCCACTCAAGGAACACAATGCCTTAAGCGTCGCTGCTCTCACCACTTGTGAACCGAATTCCTTGATGCTGACTGAGCATGCAGAACTAGGCCTGGCCCCTGCCTGCAGATCCTTGTCCACAGGGTGATGGTCTCTGAGGCACCATGCCTCCTGCACCACTGAACACCCTGGTCCCTCCTGCTTGCTGGCCCTGCCTATTCCAATGGATGTCACTTTCCCCAGCTGTCCCACCCTGGGAGTTTCAGGACTATCAGCTGCACTCCCATGGCCACCAGGGGCAATTATGCCCATTCAAAGGCACTCATTCTGTCTGGCTCAGATGGAAATTCTCACCTCCCTACGCAAGGAGCACATCCTGATTTTTCTTTGGGAACTCCCTCCACTGTATCAGGCCTTGGTTTCTTGGAGGGCAGACAGTACAGGAGTGTTTCTGAAGCACTTCTCATGCTTCTCAGTGGAAGGAGGCAGGACATAGTACCTTCCAGATCTAAATCCTATCTCTTTAGTTTACCTGCTGTGCAAACTTTGAAAACACTTCATCTTCTTGAGCTTCAGTTTCCTTATCTTTATTATTCACCAACATCCTATGGGCCTTAGTTCCCTTATCTTTAAATAAGGCTAATGATAGCATCTGTCTCAAGGGTTGTTATGAAAGTTAAACAAGATATTGAATGAAAGGTACGGCCGGCTGGCGCAGTGGCTCACACCTGTAATCCCAGCACTTTGGGAAGAAGCTGAGGCGGGCGGATCACCTGAGGTCGGGAGTTCAAGACCAGCCTGACCAACATGGAGAAACCTTGTCTCTACTAAAAATACAAAATTAGCTGGGTGTGGTGGCGCACAGCTGTAATCCCAGCTACTCGGGAGTCCGGGGCAGGAGAATTGCTTGAACCTGGGAGGTGTAGGTTGCGGTGAGCTGAGATCGCGCCACTGCACGCCAGCCTGGGCAACAAGAGCGAAACTCCAACTCAAAAAAAAAAAAAAGAAAAGAAAAGTACTTAGCATGGGGCCTGACACACAGTGAGCATGCAAATGTTTGTCATTACTACTTGGCCTCATCTAGTTCTCAAACCAAACTCATACAAGTAGGTAGCATATCCATTATTTTTCCCATAAGTAAATTGAGGCTGGCTCAGAAAAGTTCAGATATTGGCTAGGGAGTCTCAGATTGGGTCTTCCTGCCCATGATGCCATGCTATCTCCAAGGAGGCGTGGTCTTACAGCTAGACCACTCATGACTGAATTGAGAGAACATACACAACTCTGGGACCAGACAACCTCTCAGAAACCCAAAAGCAACTGTTGGTGGACAGGTTGTGAGGGCAAGAACCCTGACATGAAACGCTGTCAGCCAGCTGTCCTGGGTCTTGCTCAAAGGCTGCTTGGCCCTGAATGAAGCAGAGTCTGTGTTTTTCCTGCTGTAGACTTTAACCTCTGGACCTTCTCCTGCAGCCCTGTCCTCTTATACTGAGCCTTGTGTTTACCTCTCAGGAAATGCCCTGAGTACGGACTTCTGGTTCAAAGGGCCTTGTTTGGCCTATTGTCTTGGTGGTCTGACTGGGCTCTGCTTGGGGCTTTCACTGTGGTTGTCCTCTGCCTTTCTATTGAGTCATCTTTCTACACTCTCTTCTTTTCACCCCTGTTTTCAGTGGGGCTAAGAAGTGACAGCAGGAGGAAGACAGGTGGGAAAACTATGTCAAACCTCTGTACCCACTCAGCCTTCATCTGAGAGGTTATTGTGTTGGCTGGAAGACTGACAGCCTAGAACTACAAATTATTCCCAGGTTCCTCCCAGCAGAGAGTGACCAGACTGCCACAGTCCTGACAACTCAAGAGGGCACTGCTGGGGAGCCTAGCCATACCCTGAGATTACAGGCTGATGGGCAACCACTGCAAAGCCACCCTGGATCCATGAATGATCAACAAAATGGGGTAATGAAAACCCCAAATTGCTTCCCTCCCACAAAAATGCCCATGTCCACAGCCCTCCAGGGAGGGTGATATTAATACTTACAATCATGTCCTCATGGGAGGTATCCACAGTGTTAATTACTGACACCTAGAACCAAAGATATCACTGGTAAATTAACTCATGGCAGTTATAATACAACCATCTCAAGTTCTTGACTGCATTTGTTTGTTCACTCATTCAGTAAGCATTAATTCTAAGTACCTACTTTTTGCCAAGCACTGTGCCAGGAACTGGATATACAGACACAAATAAGAGGAACTTTTTGCCCTTGAGAAGCTCGCGAATAATGCTAGTGTCACAAGATAAATTCCTTAATGGTGGTTTGCGTGTCCTGTAGGAGCCTGAGGCCTGGGGTGGTAGACATGAATTGAGCCTTAGATGATGGGTAGGAATTTGCAGGTTGCACAGGGGAAAATACCAGTCCAGGCAGCCAAGCAGAGGGAATACACGAGTAGAGACAAAGAGGTCTGAGAGAGCCTGATGTGTGTGGGGAAATGGCAAGCAGTCCTGGCTACCCTTAAGGGTGAGGAGAGACCCCAAGGGAGCTACAGCTGGTGTTCCTTTCCTAGATGACAGAGGCTCTGATGTTCCAGGCAGTTTATGCATAACAGGGTTGTTACTTCAGACTGGGGGACTTGATTCGAGTTTTTCCTGAGGCTGCTCCCTGGTCCATCACCTAGTGGGATCCAGGGTTGAACAGTTTGTAGGGCTGGAACATGGTGTCATGGTCATCACCCTCCTATCCATTCTTTGAGGTCCAGCTCAAAAGGGGCCACCCATCACCTTTCTTGAAGATTCTCAGATCCTCAAATGGCTGGACTCTCTTGCATATCTTCAGCAAGGAACACATACAACACTTTATGCTGTTTCTTCCTCCCCACTAGAAGGTGAGCTCCTTGGAGCCAGGGTCTGAGCCATCTGCAGTTTCAAATCCCCTCAAATCCAGCACAGTGCTTTGCAAATAGAAGGAACTCAGTGACTATTTGCTGAATGAGTAAGTAAATGAACAAAAGCTGTTATGTTTTTCTTTGCTCAACCACTATTCTCTTAAATTCTTGGGATAGAAAAGAGGACTTAAAAGAAGTTTCAGTGTGGAACAGGCATTTCTTACCATTTTCCCCATTTCATCTTTTCCAGCACAAGCCCTACAGGTATAAAGTTTGGCTTGTGTTTTTAGAAAGGCAGACACTGGAAGAGGATGGCTGCAAAGCAGTTCAAGAGGTACAAACCAAGTAAGCACAGGTTCTCTCATCAAATTCTAGACTCTAAAAATCAGGTCCCCGAAGTCTGCAAAGGCAAGTAAGGACAATAAGGAGTTTCCTCCATGTGCCGAGCTGTATAGGTTACAAAGTGCACGGGAAGGCGGGGAGGGCAGGGTACCAAGGGCACAGTCAATCAGAGATCTACGACAGACTAAGGAAATGAAGAAGCCCAGAGAAGAGAAAGCACTTGCCAAAGTCACAGAGCCAGTTCAAGGCAGAGCTGGGAAAAGAGCCCCATCTCCTAACCTTCTAACGCCCAGTCCACAAAACTTCACTCCACCAGGCTGCCTGTCTAGAATGTAAAGCAGTTGTTACACTGAGTTCTGTAAAGCTGCAGATAAGTAGATTCAGGAAGAAAGTTTACTGAGAGGTAGTTTCAACCAGGTTACCAAAGGACCTTAGAAATAATCAGCATTTAATTCTAACCACTCTCACCCACCAGTCACGGTTGATGAACCATGCTTCTGAATGAGAGAGAGAGAGAGAGAGAGAACGGGGGAAGGAAAGAGGGAGGGGGAGAGAAAAGGATGGAAGGAGGGAGGAAGGGCGGGAGAGAAAGGGAGAGGGAGAGGAAGGAGGGCGGGAGAGAAAGGGAGAGGGAGAGGAAGGGGGGAGGGAGAGGGAGCGGGGAGAGAGGGAGGGTGGGGAGAGAGAGAGAGAGAGAAGAGAGGAAGGGGGAGAGAGAGAAAGAGAGAACTTCTTGGAGTACTTCTTCCCAGGGACCTGGTATTATCTGGTCCTTGTTAACACCTGCACTCAAAATAATTCACCTCTTTGAAATCAGATAATGAGTTAAAAATTCATTTAGAATGAGCTGAATGTCAGAGCATAAGAGCCTCAACTCTAACCTGCAGTGGAAGAGCCAGAGGTGAGTGGTTTACACCTAACCCTCTGCAGAACAAGAACACAGTGTTCTGATTTCTAGGTTCCTGCAGGTTCCCTCAAACCTGCTGCTGAGGCACACCCATGTTTCTAAAAGAATGCACGTACTAGATATTCCAGGCTCAGCCCAGATACTTCCGTTCTTTAGTTCTTATTCAGTCATTCATTCACTCAAGGAGTAAGTGTGGAGTGAATGTACACTGCAGATGCCACAGAGACTTAAAAAACCCTGAGCCCCTGCCTTCAGAGGGTCGTTCAGGCCATTTTTACGTTTCCCGAGGTGCCCATCCTACCTGGGGGCCCTACCCCGAGCAACAGTTCAATCATCTCTGCTGGGAGATGTAGTAGGCGGCAGAAAGGAATGGTTAGGAGGGTTCAAATCTCGGCTCTACCACTTAAGCAGCTGTGCAAGAGGCTCCACGTCTCCGAACCTTAAGTGTCCTCATCTGTAAAGTGTTGAGAAGAATAGCACCTTCTTCACAAGGCTGTTAGCAGGCTGAGATTACGAACAATGCTGAGGGCTCGGTATACAGTAGCTCCTCTGCTGTTCCTCGTTTTGTTTTCAATTGTTGACCGAAGAGAAGGGGGACTGGCAGGAGACGCGGCAGCGACGCGCCCCGCAGTCAGGGAGGTTCCTCGGCCTCACTTCTGGACTCCCCTAGGAATGGTCCGCAAGGACGGGGCCAGAGCCCCCCAAATCTCTAAGCGGTGGAGGGGAGCTGAACGGCTCCAGCCTGGGATTTGGGACTCAGCACGGCCGAGGAACCCGTGAGGGCCGCGACCGTGGCCTTCACCCTGCTCGGCCTCCTCAGTACCAACACTCACCATGATTGCGGCTGTGGCTGCTCCGGCTCTCGGACGTGGCAGCTCCCGGCGGCGCCTCGGAACAACTCACTTCCGGCGCCGGCCCGGCGGGCCGTGGCGTAGGAGCCTCCGGGCAGCAACGCGCTCGGCTCGCACAACAGTTCCGCGCCTTCCAGAGGGCGCGCCCCGCCCTCCCGTGGCCCAGCCCCTATCCTCCAGTGACGCACGAGACCAGAGGGCTGGGGCCCTGGTTGCCGCAGTGACCCTGATCCGGGAGGCTTTGGAATCTGAAGCTCTGGTGGGTCTACTCTCCCGACCAAGTCTGCCCTTTTCCTGAGATCCATAAATTAAAGAAAGGATTAATATAACTATCGGCCGGGCGCGGTGGCTCATGCCTGTAATCCCAGAACTTTGGGAGGCCAAGCGGGGGGCGCGGATCACCTGAGGTCAGGAGTTCGAGACCAGCCTGACCAACATGGTGAAACCCCGTCTCTACTAAAAATACAAAAATTAGCCGGGCATAGTGGCGCGCGCCTGTAGTCCCAGCTACAGGCTGGGATTCCCTCGGGAGGCTGAGGCAGGAGAATCCCTGGAACCCAGGAGGCGGAGGTTGCAGTGAGCCGTGACTGCACCATTGCATTCCAGCCTGGGCAACAGAGAGACACTCTTGGCAAAAACAAAACAAAACAAAACAAAAACAAAACTATCATCTATCTATCTATCATTATCTATCTATCTATCTATCTATCATCTATCTATCTATCTATCATCTATCTATCTAGTCTACAGCTTCACCCGCCTCGCTACGGCTCTGGGTGCGACTGGTCTTATGATGAATGTTGTAGGATGAGCGATGTCTTGGGAGTAAGTAGACTGTCCTGGTGCTTCCTTGCTGTAGTCTCCCTCTCAGGACCCAAGGACTGGGACCAGGGCAGAGGAGGCCAGGGAATGCCCCTCACCAGAGGCTGGGACCTCTCGCCCTGCCATCCCTAACCCCTATATAGGACTGCCCCTTCCAAACCGATCCCCTGGGGTCCTGAGTAAGTCCCATCAAGGGGATCCCCCTAGGCAATGAAGGATCTCAGCCAGGCTCCTGCAGCTAGAGCCCCAGACCTAATCCTCAGGGTCCCCAACCCCAGGTCTCTGGCTTCGCAAGGTGGGGCAGCTGAAGGCTCCCCACAAGCGCAGTGAGAATGCCACACTGGAGGACAGAGCCTGGACTCCCCGCCTCAGCCACATATGGTCTCGCCCTGGGCCCCTTATGACATTAAGGAGGCAGATGAGCTGGGGGAGGCCTTGGCTCCCCATGGGTAAGTCACAGTCCTTCAGTTTCCTCTGCTGAAACTGGGAGTAAGGACCCTAGCTGGAGCTGGTCACTACTTGAAGGAAGATGTTAAGGCTCAGAGAGTGTGATAGACCCAGACTGTCAAGGAGCTTTAAAGAGGAGGCCAGGGGAGTAGGGTGTTAGAATTAAGGGCCAGGCCTCTGGGCAACTCTTCTACCCCACTGCAGCTTTCAAGATTTTTTTATTGCCCTCTAGTGGAGAAATTGTTGCAGGGGTGTGAGGGGGTGGTAGTTAGGTTAGAGCAGGGAACAAAGGCAGGTTCCGGGGGGATCTCTTGGATCTCCTGTTTTTTTTTTTTTTTTTGAGATGGACTCTAGCTCTGTTGCCCAGGCTGGAGTCCAGTGGTATGATCTTGGCTCACTGCAACCTCTACCCCCCGGGTTCAAGCAATTCTCCTGCCTCAACCTCCTGAGTAGCTGGGATTACAGGCATGTGCCACCATGCCTGGCTAATTTTTGTATTTTTAGTAGTTTCACCATGTTGGCCAGGCTGGTCTCAAACTCCTGACCTCTGATGATCTACCCGCCTCGGCCTCTCAAAGTGCTGGGATTACAGGTGTGAGCCGCTGCGCCCTGCCGGATCTCCTGTTCTTCAAGGAACAGGCTCTGGCCTTAGATCTATAGCTGCACCACTGACTTTCTAGGTGATAAGGTCAAGTCACTTTTCTCTGAGCCTCACTTTCTTTGAGTGGAAAATGAGGACAAGGGCATATTAGATGTAAATATAATACATGAGGCATAATTGTGATTAAAAGAATTTCCTTGTGTAGACACTGATGTTGAAGAGATTGGGGATTTGTGACAAGCAACAGAACTGTATCTTATTCATTAAGGCATTTGCTGTAAGGTATTTGGCCCATAAGGTGCTGTAATATGGAGGTTTAGAGTGCAGATGCTGGCATCAAGACTGCTAGGTATCAGTGCTGGATCTCCTGCTTACCAGGTGGGCATACTCTTCACCTCTTTGAGCTGCTGTCTCCTGCTCTTTTGAGTGAGAATTATGATAATACCTCCCCTGAAGGTTGATATTGGGATTAAATGAACCCTTGGATATGAAACTGCGTTTGGAAGTTGGATGGGCCTATGGCACTTGATTTGGGGATCAGTTCAACCTAAGAAAAGCTGTGACTGTGTGTGAGTGTGTGTGTGTGTGTGTAACTCTCAACCCTTGGGCCAACCTTAGGGATTACTTCTTGGTCTGGGCATATTCTCTTTCTCTGCCAATGTTCAGCAGAGGTTTGTGAAGTCCAGACTCCTCAGGTGCCAGGCTTCCCTCTGCCTTACCCCTCTCCCCAGTAGGGGGTGCCACCTAGATCCAGTGTCTGTATTCCCCATCTCCTCCCTCTGGTTAATCCAGACCCCAAATCAGGCTAACTTTCCCTGATTTTTGCCCCCCCACCCCTTGTCCCCAAACATCCTCCTCTTCCTCCTGAGGCCCCGTTCCCCAGTCTTCTTCTATGAGACGGTCAACCATTCCTCATAGGTTAATGGCTCATGGCAGGGTAAGCCGGTCTCCCTCAAATGGTGAGTGTTCAAAAGGTGTGATCTAGTGGAAGGAGAGAGACTGCCCGCTGAGCTGTGGGCCCTTGGGCAAAGTGTGTTTCCCTCCCAGGGACTCAGTTTCCCCCTGAGTTCAACTCCACGAAGGGTGGGGACCCAACGGTCCTTCAGAAAAAGGCCTTGTGATGTGTACCGTGTCTGCATTTCCACGTGTGCATTTATTGTTATTGCTCAGTATAGTGTTGAAAAGGCAGACAAATCCCATTAATTACAAAGAGCACAAGCCAAAGATACAGAGAAATAAAGAGTGTACAATAAGAGCACAGTCACTTCCCAGCCCCGATTGTCCCAGAGCCCCCCAGAGCCCGGGCAGCTTATGGAAGCTGGAGGCGGCACCATTCCCTCGCTACTCTATTATAAAATATGTGCACACAAGAGTTAGCAAAGTGTGGTGACCCCCGAGAGGAAAGGTCCAGGAGGGAGAGCACCACAGGCATTACAAAACAGACTTAGGGGGCTGAGAAGGGCAGTCCCAAAGCAGCCTCCAATATCGTTTTCAGTGGAGGGGGTGATGGCTGCTGCCTGGGGCTGGGGACCCTCCTTCCCCACCTGGGTTGGTATGATCTCTACATTAAAATCAGGAGAGCTTGGTTTGGAACTTTGAAAAGGCTTGGGGACTTCCTGCTATTGTCTGACTTCCCTCCTGGCTCTGGAAGGCCTAAAAGCCTTCAAGAAATGCTCCTCCCTACAAGAGCCTTTAATGGTGGGATTTTGGACACAATGGCAGGAGAGAGATTTGGGTGGGAGGCTTGTCAGAGTGCACCAGGTAGGCAGCCTCCTGTAGGTAGCGCAAGAGTGGGCTAGGGGAGTGAGGATTCTGAGAAGGCCCAGGCAAGAACAGCCTGGAGACTCCAAATTAAAGAGCAAGAAACTATCCCCCCAAAATAAAACAAAAACAACAAAAAACCAGTTCAGGAAAGGGAGACAGGAATAAAGGTTTCTCCATGATGAGAATTAGAAGTGCCAACAACTGGGCCATACATTCTTTCCCAGCTCCAGGCCTAGGAGAGACTCCTCTTTCTCATCTGGACCAGGGACAGATGGCGGGGCCACCCCAACACAACCAAGGTGGGTGACTTTGGTTCCCAAGCTGGAATTGAGTGGGGGCCTGGTGGCCTCTCATGACAACTCCTGGGCTTAGGGGGCAGGTGAAATGATGGGAGGAATAGCAGGCTTCCCTCAAGATCAGGATGCCCTTTTTGTCCCTCTTTATAGAACATAGTCTATTTCACAGCCCTGAGTGGACAGTAATTACAACGGGGGGAAGATGACGGCACAGGGAATGACAGGGCCCAGAATGTGGGAGTGGGAATGGGACAGGCGGTGGAGGACTGGGCGCAATTTAAAGTTTATGTGGAAGAATAGATGTGAGAGAATAACTAGGAAATTTTGTAAAAGAAGAGTGAAGGGACTCATCCCACCACATAATAAGACATTAGAAATTGACAATAGTTAAAATTGTATGGCTGGTGCCAGATGAGACACCCAAGTAAGGGAAGAGAAGAGAAGTTCCAGAAATAGATCGAAGTCTATATAAGACATCAGTGTGTGGTGAAGGTGGCATTTCAACATGGTTGGGGAACAGAGTGGCTTCCAATAACTGGAAGACCCAGGACAAGACAGGTTCAGAGTCCTTGAGCCAGTGCAGTCATTTTAATTGGTCCAGTCTCAGAAATAGGACTGCCTCCCTCTTGTCATCTCTATGCTATGGTTGGGACAAGGGGACAAGGGGCCATGGTGAGGGGTTGGCGGGAGCAATGGAGGCTGCTCCTGAGTTAAAGAAAGCTCCGCCTGAGTTGCAACAAGGAAACTCCTCAGAGGTCTCCCTGCTCACCTCCAAAGATGAGTGATTCTACAGCGCCAGGAGTCACTGAACGGGCTCCCTGCCCTTCCCTCATCTGTTGAGGGGGAGACAAGTTGGTGAGCTTAGCTCTCAGAACCAAATCTGCCACCTACTCCTGGAGCCCTTGTCTAGAGGGCAGAAAAGAAGCTATGTGGATGATGCAGTCCCAAACTAGAAAAAAAGTATACATTACAGATATATTTACTATGTTCTGTTTGATGTTGTTTTTTGCCTTTTTTTTTAAACCACAGACATTTCAGAACCACACTGCACGAGTCAGAAGAGCCAGCAATTGAAAGCATAACCATTGCATAGTATTAAATGAACAGAGATGGTGAGTTCTTTATTTACAATTATTGTCTAGATAAAAAAATTCATAAAAACAGATGAATGGTCATAAATTATTTACCCCCTAATGGAGTGAACTGCCAAACGTACCCCATGCTGCTAGATATAGGACGCAGAGTGCAAGCTTTATGTACTACAGTGAGTTTTGACAAACCAACCATTTCGTGTGTGTGTGTGTGTGTGCAAGTGTGAGAGTGGGGGGTGCATGTGTGCAAGCATCCTTCATTCCTGACAAGAGAAGACCAACGCTAATGTTGGCATTCTTCCATCGCTCCCTGTTCCCTAAGCCAGGCTCCACTGAGAACCCCTCCTGGCTCCAAATGAACATGGAGCATGGCGTGCAAACACAGCTATCCTGATGTCATGGAACGAGGTCACGGACACATGACTGATCAAAGAAGTGGGGAGATGGAAAACTGTGAGAAAGGAAAACTCCAAAAAACACCATGTTCCAAGGCTGCCCCATGTTTTACACGTGCAGATCTTTCCTTCCTCGTAGGACAGCAGTGGGCTGGCTTTGGTGGCGTTTGTACTGGAATCCAATAAGCACATCTGAGGGCTGGTCACCCCTTTGGGTATGCAGTTTCCTCTGCTGGATACATTCAGAGATACTTCTTCACGACATTCAGGTGATGCCCTCTTGAAGGTCCTCCTTCCAGGAGGATTTTGCCAGGTGGGATGGGCTGACTTTGAACCTCAAACCCTCAAGTTTTTCCACAGCCATCCAGATGTAGGCCCTCCCAGCTGACTATGGCTCTTTTCCCGAGTGGCTCTCATCTTGTTTGTGGAAGAGTTCTCTGGGCCTGGAGAAGGGAAGGGGCCGGGCTGACACAGCCATCATGAGGAGGGTCAGCATGAGGAATGGATTTTGCAAGAGAGGCGGAAAGTGTTTGGTTTTCCTCGAAGCATGGGACATCATCGATCATGGTATTCAAAATGTCTTTTGCACTGTACAAGTTTATGGAAAAAGATCATATGCTGAAAAGTCTCAAAGCAAACTTTGTATTAAATACAAAAGTTCTTTTATGAAAAACGCTGAGACCCACAAAGTGCTTAGCAGTTAAGAGGCTGACATACAATTAAATAAGCTCTTATTAAGTGGGATTACTAGTGCTGTTGTCTTGGGAAAAAATAACCACCTTTTCTCACCTGTGATACTGTAGGGTTTCAGAATGGCTTTCTGTTTGGGAAAGCAAGACTTGCTGTTAAAAGGCTACAGTATATATTGTGACTACAGGAAGACAATTTGGTTTAAAATCACACTGAGTACATCTCAATATACACATCATAAGGTTCATTCGGATCTAAATAGTGCAGAGAAAAAGGCTATTCTTCTTCAAAAAATAAAAATAAAAGCAGCAAGCCATACTGATCCTCATCCAATAGGCCAACAGCTCGGATGCTGCCATTAATAAGGAAACAAACCTGTAAGTTACTAAATAAAAAAAAAATCAACACAATACCATTTATAATATTTCAACACTACCTCAATCTCTGTACAGACAGTGCCAAAGAGAACCTATTTTTGAAATGCTCTTAGTAAACTCAAGCGAGTTTCATTGAGAGAAAAGTCTTCGAGCAGTGCTTTGCAGATCCTGGCATCCTTGGGCCAGATGGCCGTTAGTGTTGCAAACCCAGGAAGCCTTCTCTCCTCCTCTCCCTTCGTCTACGGAGCATGTTGTTAAACCCCTCAGGATGGCAACTCGGTAGCATTTGGCTTCTGCCTGAGCCTCTCACGGTAGTGACATTATTGAACGGAAATAGCAGGCAAAAATCAGAGCATGGCTATCATAAAACATCAAGGATGCAACCCAGGGGAAGTGTCTGTTGGGCCGAGCTGTTTTTATAGCATCTCAGCCACCAGTGTTCTTAAACCGTACAAATAGCCAAAGACGTTATCTACAGGTTTGTAAACAAATTACATTCTTCTTTTAGGACATAAATAAGTTAAAATAGAGCAATTTAAGCGGAAACAAGGCAACATGCCGGCAAAGAAACTTTATATATCCATGTATATATATTTATATATATATATATATCTCTACCTATCTATATGGACGTATACAGTCTTGGAGAAGTATACGTTGATATAGATACAAAGAAATGGATATAACCTTGTGAGTGTCTATGAAGTTCTTCGGTTCCATTGGTGCAAATCTACTAGGCGAGTTAAGCTCTGCAATTTCAAAAAGTTATTAAATTAATCTATACAACTGAGACCATGCTGCGCAAGCATTTCAAAAACTCACAGACCAGTGGATTGGATAAATAGTCTCAGAAAAGAGTCTGTTTGCAGTTCCCGCCTAAGAAAACAAACAAAAAAAAACCCCCTCCCCAACCCCCAAAAACCAAACAAGGGGAGGATTGAAAGTGTACAGTACATTCATGCGGGGGACGTGGTGGCTGGGCGGGTGCATGGCTGGTCCATGTCTGGGTGGGAGCCAGGAAGGGCTTGTTTTGGGAAAACCGCTCACTTCCGTAAGCCCCCAGTGGAGATCCCGCCCCTTGCCTCGAAGTGAAAAAGAGTTCAAACAGCATCGCAGCCAGAGAGAGGGTCTGTTGGTGGAAACGTTGGTTTTCTCTCCAGTATTTGGTTTCCGATTGTTGCTCGTTGCTGCTTGGGTGAGTTGGGTGCCTGGATGGATGGGTGCCCGGAAGGCGGGTGGCAGCGGGGTCCATGAGGGCGGGCGGGCAGGCGACAGGGTCCTCAGCTAAAGCGATGTCTCCAGGCTGTGGATGGGGCTCCCTGGACTTGAAGAGGTAGCTGATTTGCTTGTGTCGGTCGTCAGGTTGATCCCACTGTCGATGGCGCTGTTGTTCTTGTTGAGTGATGACGGTGGGCTCGAGTTCTGCTTGAGTGCGGCATCTTCTTCCAGGTCGGTGTCGTCAATGAGGGGGATGTGGGGCTGGGAATCTTCGATCCGGAATTCAGGATGAGCCATGAAGTTATGGATGGAGGTTCGAGATTCAGGCTTTTCTAAACCTTCATAGAGAGAGCTACGGAACGCCTTCACGACGCGGATCTGCAAGGGAAGCACAGGGGTCAGGAGCACCGCCCAGGGACCACAGCCAGGCTCGGGGGGCTCACAGGTGGGGCGGGTGGGAGAAGGGTTAGGGCAAAGCAGGTGGCTGGAATCCACAGTCGCTGGGTGTTATTAGCATTGACAGGATGGGGGAGAGTGAAAAAGGGGGCTCAGGTTATAGGCATCCTTGAGCTGGTTTTAAAAAATCTCTTTGGTTTTGGTAGAAACTAGTGTTAGGACAGGAGGAATCACCAAGCACCATCAAAGAGATGATGGGGAACAGTGGTTAAAGGAAGCGCAGTCGACTCCTGAGGGCACCCACACCTAGTGAGAGACTGAGCCTTGTTCACTTTAAAGCAGAGGTTCAACCATGCAGACGGGGAGGAGGACCAGGTGGGAATCAAGTAGGAAAGAGGAGAGGCTATTAAAAAAATTCATCTTAGAAAAACCACACACAGTTAAGAAACCATACAACATGGAACATGTTACGTGTCACAAACAGAAAAGGCACAGAGAGGAGAGACGGTTGGATGAGCTGGGATGAGAGAGACACATGAGGGCCAAACAGAACGGGGACATCAAACCAAAGGCAGCAAAGCAAACCAAAGCCAACCCAGGGCTTTCTGAGGTGCAGAGCAGAGGCAGCCAGAAAGCACACGGGAGCTGGCGGACAGATGACATTCGGGGGCGGGCTGCATGCCACGGGGAGGCCGGGAGCCACATGGCACACACAGACAGACACACGGCTACACTTGGAAGCCTGGACAATGTGAACGGAGGTCGTTTGTACCCAGCGTTTCTTTCCTTCATGCATTTGGGAGGTAAACACTCGAGTATAGACTCAAAGCCCTGGCCGGCCAGTTATTGGAGCTTGCTTTGGGGTCTCTTATTTCCTGGGGGATTTTGTTTATTTCTTTATTTGTGCTTTGAAAACACAAAACCAAAAAACGAGGCTGGAATCAGATGGCCAAACCCAGCCCCAGTGGGATTCTGGGGTGTGTGGAACTGAGTCACAAAACAGCAAGTTCTTTCATTTTCTGTCTCAGTTGTGGACCACACATCCTGGGGCCTCAGTTTCCTCCGCTGAAGAATGGGAGGAGGCTGGTCATTGAGTCTTCAAGGCTAGTGGAAAGAGCACTGGACTTGGAGGCAGAAAGACCCAACTTGCGTCCTGGCTCTGCCACATCTGGTGCCTTGACTGTGGACAAGCCACACTAGCTCTCTGGTTGTCCTCTGTCCTGCCTCACAGGGTGCAGAGGGACAGGACCCTCACTTGGAAGAGAGGTGTCCCTTCTCTGGACTCCTGGGAGGGGCAGCAGTGCCTGTCATCTCAAGAGTCTGATGGGACTTGGGACAAAGGTGCCTCCTCCTCTCGTCCCAGCCCCAACTCAGAGTGGAGTCAGAGGTGGAGAAAACAAGTTGGCATTGGCACCTCTAGGACAGAGCCTTAGTCGGCTGCTGTGTGCAGGCCAAGTGGCATCCACCTGCAAAGCAGTGGCTGCCCTACACCACAGGCCTGCGGGGAGGCAGGGGACTGGACGAGACGGTCGTGGGGAGGCCCCTGAAGTCCCAGGACTTGAGCTCTCAGCGGAACCCAGGGGTAGCTCCTTTGGGAAACCCTGGTGGGGAAAGCCCTCTTTCATGGAAGTGGAGTTTCTAGGTGACTGTGGTTGATGATTTTAAGTGTCATCGCTGAAGGTTTGTTTTACTGTTGCAGAGGGAATTCTTTCTAAAGCATGTTATATGCTCCTCTGACTTCTAATTTAGAGTGCACAGAGAAGAATTTAACATAAGGTTTGTCAATTATCCTTCTTGGTCTTAGGTAAGACCCCATGGATTGGCTTGTTTTTTCTCCCTTGCTGTCAGCCATCTCTTACTAGTTAGTGCTGACTTTTCTGTTTTCTGAAAAGCACCTTTGTCCTTTCACCTTGCATACTGTGAGCTGGGACTCCAGGGTACCCCACTTGCTGGAATTGTGCTTTAAATAAGAGGCAACAAGTGCCAAATAAGAGCCAGCCAGACATGGCCTTCATGCTGGTGCTCCATCATGGCCACTGTGGCTGCTCTGAGCTCTTTCCCCCTGGAGTCCCTCTTTGTGGCTCTGCAGAGATGATTCATATTCTGATCTCCCAATAAGTGAGCCGTTACACCTTGATTAACTGAAAACAAAGAAGGCGCTGCAGGCCTCAGCTTTCTTGTTTGTAGAATGGGAATAGCATCAAGGCTGTAGCTGCCTAGCCTGGTGCTCAGTGTGTTCTGAGGCTGAAGTGCAATTCAGATGCTAACTGGAACACCTAGTGTATGTGTGGGGCAGGGGGAGGTGGTAGGACCCTGTCATGTGACTAACAACGCAGAGGGAATGACACACAATGAGATGAGGCCCCTCCGCCCTCCCCCTGGCATGGAGACAACAGAAAAAATGAACTGCTCTGGACAAGACTGTGGGGACAAGACTTTTTGGGACACCCCGCCACGGCCATCTCAAGTCTCCACTTCGGTTCTCTCCGAGGCTGAAATGAAAAAAACTATGGGAAAAAAAAGCTCTTCCATCTCCCCTCCCTGCCTACCCTAAAGGTAGGATTTTTTTTTTTTTTTTTTTTTTGGCATAAGCTGCATTTGGGTGTGGGGGTGAGGGGAAGGAGAGGAAGGGACCCGGTGAGCGGGGTTTCAGATGTTTTGGTTTCGTCAGCACAAAGGGAGCAGGGAGACCCATGCCCGTTGTCAGAGGGCTCTGAGGAAACGCACAGGCCCTGGTCTGAGATGGGTTCTACATACTCGAATGTTTACCCGGCTTCAAGGAAGCCAAGAGTCTGGGATTGATTCACATTCATTTCAGGCTCAAGGTTAAAGACTCACAACCTCTTTTAATTTCACTCTCTCTTGCTGAACTCTGTGTCCAGGGTTCTCTAGCCCTCTAGGGAAACAAACACATGGAATATTCAGACAGCGGAGAGGTCTAGGGTTCCCCCCACAAAGCAAGCCATTTTCTCGCCAACCCAAGGTTGCACTAAATTAGTTACCAAAACACTAATGTGAAGTCCGGCTTTCTTCCCTTTTTGTTGTCTTCATTTCTCCCCCTAACAGTGCAAACTCCTTGCCCTAGGAGTCGTCAGAACCAGGAATCTGCAGGAGAAGTGGGAGCAGGAGGTGCCCTATCTGTCTAGCAAGGTACGGCGTCCAGAATGTGGCTAGGACCTGGCTTATGGGGCTGGCTCTTGGCTTGGGTGGTTTGAAAGAGCAGGACTTCCACTGATAAACATGGAGCCTGCTACAGACTTGCTAAGTACAAAGATGGTTTGAGATGAGTTAGGAATTTGAGGCAATGAGAAAGAGAGGCTGTGCGGCTTTGCCTTGGTTCGAAGTGTGGGATGCTAATCTTGTCTTTGATCACCAGTGGGAAGGTGCCCTTCTCCCCAGTCTTGGCCACGCTGGTAGAAGTTCAAGCTGAGAAACAGCTTCCCTCGCCTTCCCTGGAGGACTGACCCCTTTTCACGATATGAGGCTGTGGGCGTGGGCACTGGTTCCGGAATGGAAGTTCAGCCTCTGTGGCTCCAGGTCTGTGGGCCTCCTGGGAAGCGGTGTGAGTAGTGGGAAGAAGGAGGGACTCTGGAGTCTGACCTCTTGCCACGCCCTTGCTGTGGTGACCCTGGCCTCATCAGTGTCTTTCTCTGCGAAATGGATGTGTTGGCAGGTCCTCCCCTCCCACAATTCAGTGGTGAGGCATCTGTGAAGTAAAGGGAATGGGGAACTGCTCTGGAAATGTTGAGTGGGGCTCAGGTATAAGGCAATAGGGATGTGCCATTAAGTTTCCGGGGCAAAAACAAGTTCGTTTTTGAGTTAGTCAGAAGAGTGCACCAATTCATTCCCTCCCGAGCATCCTCGTGCCATGTGCCTCATGACTGCGGTCAGGCTTACCACGTGCGTCTGTCTGCTGAGGCCTTCATCTTGCGGTGGTGCCGTGGGGAGGGGAGGGCCTGCGATGTGTTCAGGGGCTTTCCTCAGTGTCCCAGGTCAGAAGTCAGGCCCTGTCCCAGGCCTTTGTGGTCAACTCTTCATAACCCAGGGGACAGTGAATTGACTCCTTCCAGGGCACACTGGCTGCAGGTGTTTTTGCCTCAGCAGGCACATGGGCAGCCTCCTCTGCTGGGGAGTCCCCAGGAAGCAGATCCCCCTCAGAAGGCTGGTGGGGTGCGGTGGGGGTGAAGGAGTTGTGGGGTAGTGGGGCGGCCCACTTCCTCATCCCATCAAATTGGGGCCCTTCTGTCACTTCCTGGCCACCTGTTTAAACCTCCCTGTGGGAGGAAAGCATACTGGCTTCTGCAGGGACCTTGGCTGGTGTTTAGAGGGTCCTCAGAGTCCTTGGAGACCAGAGGAGGCAGCACTGTTGTAGACACTACTCAAGCAAAGGAGGCACGAGGCTGTGTTGTCCAAATATGTGTACTGAAACCGCAGAGGCTGTGATCCTGTCTGGGAACCAGTGCCCTCAGGCAGGGGTTTGGTCAGGCTCTTTTTAAGACCATAGGCTCAGGAAGGGTCTCAGGAGGGACCCAGAATTACAGGCTGGATTCTGTCACAGAGGGGGAATGTGAGATTCTCCAGGAGGCGTGAAGAGGGAGAGGCAAGATGGTGAGTAGGGTGGGGAGGCCCTGGCCAGCCCCGCTGGGTCCCCTGAGAGAATGAGGGGTTAGGGCAAGGACTGTCAAGTTGGCTTTGGCTGAGCCTCTGCCTGGGCTTCTTTTCCAAGACTGTTCCAAAGTTGGGGTAACCACGGGTTACAGGGGACTGATCCGGCTTGGAAGGAGGTCAGTGTAGACACATTCCTGTCTAAGCATTTCTGCAGAAATGAAGAAAAGGGCATTTCTGCAAAGAAGTGTTGTTCCCGGATTGGCCCTATTGAATGGCTTTGCAAATGATGCAGAAGAAAAGCTGAGAAAGAAGTGGCTGAGGTTTGAGAGGACAGCTCTAGCTTCTAGACTGTGAAAGCTAAGATGAGGGGCTAACTCAGGGACGACTTCCAAAGGCAGTGGGGGTGCCCAGCGATGTCAGGTGTGCTCTGTCGTGGCCAGGGTGAAGTGCTGCCCTTCAAGAAGGAGGCTGAACTGGGATGGACGAAGAACTGGGCCTTCACCCAGAAGCCAGACTCCTAGCAGGCAACCCCACCCAGAGGGCCGCAGGAGTCATCAGGAGGGGTGGCAGAACAGAAGAAGTGGATTCTTCTCCATGTAGCTCTCCCTGCTGGGACACTTGGTCACCGCACCTCAGGATAGGTGGGGGTGCTGAGCAAGGCCGGAGCTGAGCTGGTGCAGAAAGGAGCTGGGAGGTCAGCTGGCTAGGCCACTGCTAAGGCGAGAGCTCTCTGGTCTAAAGGGGAGGAGGATGGGACCAGTGTTGCTTTCCCCGAGAAATCCTGGCAGTGACTGCCTAGTGACGGTATCTCATGGAAATGTGACTCAGCCACCATCTGCTGAAATGCATCTCCATTCCATCTTGGCTCCCCGGTCCTCCCCAGCACTGCGTTTCTGTGCTGACGAATGAGCACTGAGGGGCTCCTTCCCTGCTTTCTGCTTCTGTCCTGCCGCTATGGGTCGTGGACATTTGCCATCAATAGGCTCTCTGTGGCCCGCGCCTCCTGCTGGAGGCACTGAGGGAGGTGCTCCCACCAGCACACAGGGTTACCTGCTTGGCTGCAGGGGGTTGTGTTGTGGGTGTTCTGGTTTTGGATGGGGGTAGAGGCCCTTTATAAAGTTTCAAGAGATGAGCTGGAGTCTACTTCTCATCAAAGAAGCTGGAGGCTAAGACTGACACTATGCCGATTGGAGAAGACCAGAACCAGGGGCTCCCCTGCAGATCAGAAGGGCCTGACTGGAAACATAGCAGGGCGATGGGAGGAAAGACAGACTTGTTCCCTATGGGGCCTGAAGCCATGGGTCCGGGAAAGAGCTAGACAAAGCCAGCAATGAGTGACCTAGGTCAGAAGTGGTGGCATGAGGAGATGAGCTTGGCAGGAGGGAGATGAAGGAGGGGCCACAGTCCCGGGCTATCTCTCAGATAGAGGAGGGCAGGATGCCGAAGGGCAGATCAGGTCCCTCTGGGCCTGCTGGCACCCAGGCAAGATGTGAGGCTCGACCCACCATTTTCTACCAGGGGTCAAGCTGAATGGGCCAGGGACCTTGTCCTTTCCAGGAAGGGCTTAGAACTTCAGCAGGTTCCAAGCTCAGCCACAGGGAAAGGTGTCTACAGGGCAGCTGATGCTGTCAAAAGTGCAAGGGGAGGAGTGACAGGAAGTGGGCAGAGACTCTGAACTGCTGGGGTGCAGTGTCTAGGCTGTGAGCTCCTAGGTGGCCTGGGATCCCTGGCTGACTATGACCTCTGACCTGCAGTGACCTCTTGGCTCAACCATCCCCCTTGACCATGACCCTCATTACTGTGGGTACCCCCTGACCAGCTGGGAAAGTCTGGATGACGTGACCCTCTCCTGGGTGGATCCCAGTGTGACTGACTGTGACCCTAAGGGGCTTGCTCCCCTTGACCCACAGTGACCCTTCTGCTGACTTTGACTGCAAGACTGGGACCTCCTGCCCAACTCCAACCCTTGCCTTGGTGGTCCAGGCTTTTCCTGACCACATATGACCCTGGGCCAGTGGGACACTCCGTGTCCCCTCCATGTCTGTCCTCCTCTGGCTGCCGGGACCCTGTGGTGGATTGGGACCATTTGGTCACTGATGTCCTCTTGACCAATGGTGATCCCTTGACCGAACCAGACTTTTTGGCCACTTGGGACCCTAACGACCCTCTGACTGACCCTGGTCCACTGAGTGACTGCCACCGCATGACTGGCTACGCTCTCCTGACCAACGGGACCCTCTTCGGTGGCTGGGACCCTTCAGCCCCCTGGGCCTGATTGTGACCGGCTGCCCCCCATGTCCTCTGGTGCCCCAGCCCCTGCCCGCCTGGGAGCTGGCGTGGGCAGTGCCAGCCGGAGGCAGTAAGGAGTCACACTCACGCCCGGCTGCAGCAGGAGGAAGGCTGGTCGGAGAGGAAAGAGCATTGGACAACGACACGCGACTAGGGCTAGAGAGATTGGCTACATCCTGGCTCTGGCTGGTGACCGAGGACTGTCTCCGCAGGGCCCCCTGAAAGGAGGCCCCGCTCTTGAAAGTATTGACTACTTCAATCTGCAACGGAGGAGAGAACGAGACAAGTTGCGAGAAGAACGAACACAACAGCTACATGACTGACAGGCGCAACGTCACAAGAACAGCCGCAGCCACGGCAACAACGACAATGTCACTTAAATCAAAACAAAAATACCAGACACACTCCAAGGCTCTGAAAAATGTCTGCTCAGCTCTGGGCCCACCTGCAGGCCCCAGGGTCCCCGGGAGGACACAGGGGGTCCGGCCTTTGTCCTGTGCTAGTGGCTCAGGGGCCAGTGGGCTGGCCAGTGGGGGAGGCAGTGATTAAACATGGTATCTGGAGGGAAGAGAGCAGTGTTCAGCCTCCCTCAGGTACAGGCGTGGAGGAGGTAGAGGGTATGGTGGGGGTCCTGAGGTGGACAGAGCTTGGCCTAAATTCCAGCTCTGTCACTTACTAGCTAGGTGACCTTGGGCAAGCCACCTCTCTGAGTTGAGTTTCTTGTTCTTAAGAAGGGTCAATGCCACCTGCCTGGCAGGGTTATCTTTAAGTGGCAAAGCACCTCACCCACGTTAGCGTTCCACAAGAAGCAGGCAAGACAGGCGCCCGTGCCCACTCCAGAAATCGCAGTCCTTGCTTCCTCCCATAATTTGGAGACCCCTGCATGGCTTTGCCGCCAGAGCAGTGACAGCACCAAGGACATATTCACTGAGTTGTCCTGGACCTCCCAGGAGGTGGGGGCAGGCTGGGAGGGCTGGCTGCCAGGATCCTAATCAGGGAAGGTGAGCCCAGGCCCGTGTCAGGCAGCTCCGGGTCTGAAACCTGCTTCCAGTCCCCACCCCAGCTGTGCCAGCTTGGTAGAAGGGGCCATCTCCTGGACCTCAGTAACCTCTAAAACTGGGGCAGTCACATCTACCTCCTAGGGCTGTGAAGGTCACATGAGGTGAGGTTTGGGACAGGGTACAGAGGGGTGGGAGGTGACCCAGGTGAGCTCTCTGCTACATCGGATGGAAATGAGGTGCTGGGCCACAGCTGGCAGGATGGTGGCCAGGTGGCTGCTTCTACACTGCACTTCACCTGAGTATTCTGGGGCATGGAGGAGCTCCCACTCCAGCTCCCCAGATGGTCTGGGAAAGAGACCCACAGAGTCCCTTCTGACCCTCCCCTCGCAGGGCTGGGACAGCACTTGTGAGCTACAACATCTGCTCCAGGCATAAGGGGACCATGTGAGAGCATGCAGTGTTGTGTGTGTGGGGTGGGGGTGGGGGGCGCGTAGGTGTGTCGTGTGCCACATGGCAGCTATGCTCTCTCTGCTCTGGGGAAGAAACCTGCTTCTGGCTGGCTACGCCCTGCACCTGTGCTCCCCTGGTGTGCTTGGTGTGTGCATGTGTGTCTGTGTGTACTTGAGGATGACTGACCTTTGCTCCCCACAGCCTCTCCACCCCCTAGGGGAAGCTGAGGAGAGCAACTGAAGCCCCAGTGGAGGCGGCAGACCCCCTGACCACCAGGCCCTGGGGGACCCTGGGCGACCTGGCCTGCAGCTTCTGTCCAGCCTTACACAGCCCCTCTGGGTGGGTGCCCCCAGCCCTGAGCGACAGTCCCCTCCCTCACCTCTGCCCTCAGAGCCACCCTTCCCCACCCTCTCAGGGAAATCCCCCTGGACACCATGGTGGGTGTGACCCCTACCGCTTCCCCTTGCTGCCCTGAGAGGGCACAGTGGACCTCCCTTTGGAGGCCATGCTGTTCCTTAGCAGCCACAGGAGTGTGTGTGCAACGTGGGTGTGCAAGTGGCTGGTGAGAGCTGGCCGGGACCCCTCTGTAGCCACCCTCCCTCAGCACCAGAGCTGGGCCCTGGGGGGCAGCACAAGCACACTCACCTCCATCCCCTGGCCCGCCCCGGCCAGGCCTGGGCCCAGCCCCCAAGAGCCTCCTGTACCTGCGTCTGGATCCGATTCAGGCCTCGGAACCACAGGATCTGGCCCCGCCGCAGCTCCCGCTCCGCATGGTCGATCTCCTCCACGTCCTCGTTGAGCTCCTCCTCCGGGATCTCCTCCTTCTGCGTGAGCCTGCCTGCCTCCTTGAGGAACTTGAGTCTGCTGGTCGGGATGGTGGCAATGACCTGCAAGGGACCCTGTCTGTCAGGACGGTGGGGCTGTCCTTCCTGGTGGCCTTCTCTCCCTGACACCCGCTCCTCTACCTCCCTCCTCCTACCCACTCACCCACGCATGTGATCAATCTACTCCCTCACCCACCTCACCTGTTCCTCAGCCCAGTCTTTGACAATTTCTTTTTTTTTTTTTTGAGATGGAGTTTCACTCTTGTTGCCCAGCTGGAGTGCAATTTGCTTTTTAATTCACTCATTCAGAGTCGGGGTACATAGTGGACAATCTTGGCCTCTAGGAGTTGGACAGATGTGGCTTTGAATACCCCAGACAGCCCTGGTCCTGTGGCCTTGGGCAAGTCATTTAACCTCGCTGAGCTTTGGTTTTCCTAGCTGTAAAGTGGGGGCTGCTCTGGGCATGGTGAGAACTGGGCACGGTGGAGGGTCTAACTCGTCCCACATGAGCCTGGCCTGTGGCTGGCCATCGGCTCTCCTGGGGTTACTTATTCCTCTGTCCTTTATTCCTCCTGAGGTCACTGGACCCTGAGGGCAGCCAATCCTGGACTGGGAAGGCAGAATGGGAAAGAACTATGCCTTCATTCCTAATCTTCCCCAAAGGGCTTGTCCATGGGGCTGAGGACCCAGACGCAGGCCCTACAGGAAAGCTGAGGTGGCAGATATCAGAGGCCCCTTCCATCTCCTGTAGGGGCAGTCAGGCGCTGGCTTGAATGCAGCCTCAGGGGGCTCCCTGGGAGTGTAAAGTCAGCACTGCCCGCTGGCATTAACCTTAGTCCTCTGAATCCTTCCCTCAGATACTGGGCCCAACCCCCAAGAGCCTCCTGTAGGGGGTGGGCCCCAGTGGGATAAAGATGGCCTGGCCCCCAGGGTGCCCAGGGATTTATCACTCTCCAAAGAAGCCCCAAAGATTACAGGAAGTCCTTTTGGATGAAACTAAACTTTCTTATTTATCTTTTAGTTAATTTTTGCCCCTGTAGCTTCTCACTCTAGCTTGCAGACAGCTTGAAGGCAAGAACAATGCCTCCCACCCATGGGGTCCCACTGCCTAGATGTGTGAGCACCTTGGGAATAAAGCCCCTTAGGCCCTGAGTTGGTTCTGGGCACTCCTCCCAAGCCCTGTGTCCTGGGTCAGGAGCCTTTGAGCTGCATGCTGTCAGAGCTGTCACAGGGTCTGGAACTCGGGCAAACGTAGAAAAAGGAATTGGCGGGAGAATATTCTGGGGTCAAAGCTGGAAGGGTCCCTAAAGAGCATCCAGCCCAAGGAGCCCCAGAGCTGGGGCAGCTCTCAGATGGCCACAGGAACAGCACTGAGTAACACTGCAATGTGGCAGACTGTGTCCTGCTTGCGTTCCCTCTGAGTGCTCTAAAGGATCCTGATTGACACCAGCTGGCCACCAGCGCCCACAGACCATGGATTCATCTCCCTTCCTAACAAGCTGCTCCAGCCTTGAATCCCTGGCAGGCTATGGCTTCTAGCTAGAGTTTAATAACGTCATTCTCATTACATTAATGTTTTTGTTAGCTTCCATTTATGACAAGTGATACTGATTTTTCAGTTGTCTTAGTAATATGATGTTGCCTTTAAAAACAAATTTAAGTTAAAAAAGCTGATGTGATTCAGAGAAAATATTACATAAACAACAGGAGCAGTGGTAGATAGATATAAGGCAAAAATCAGAGCAGTAGTACCCAGACGACCAGTATAGGACCTGGGACAAGCCCCCTTGCTCAGATGTCCAGAGATAGGGAGGGGCTTGCCTGGGGTCGGTCTGGCAGCCCGCTCCTGGGGGTCCTGGATTCTCCATCCAGTGCTGTCTCCCTTGCCCTGCTGAGGCACCTCTTGCAACCTACCAGGAACTTACCTGGCCCCAAACGAGCTCTCCTAACCCAATGAATATGCACCACATCCACTGGTCCAGCTGCAGTGGAGAGCAGCTGAATGGCTTCCCTCCAAACTGCACGATTACTATCTGGAGGTCACAGGGGAGCAGAGAAAGAGAGAGAGAGAGAGGCCATCAGGGACCAGCACAGAGGGCTGGGCTCTCAGGGCCCTGCCCAGGGGCTCTGGCTGCTTGCTGTCCACCCCAGGCCTGGTTAGGGTGGGGGCCTTACTACCTGGATGGCAAAAGTGCCCAGCACGATGGTGCAGAAGATGGGGTTCCGGAAGATGCCGTCAAAGACATTGCGCTCGCCGTGGATCTTGCGGGCGTTGATCTCGTTGAAGAGCTGCATCATGACGAAGGTGTTGAAGATGATGGTGTAGTGCTCTGAGGGTGGCGAATGCAGGGGCGCGTTCCTCCCGCTGTCGATCTGGAACATCTTCTCGCCTGCCAGGTGAGAGAGTGGGGCTGGGCTGAAGGCAGTGGTGGGGGAATCAGAGGGGAGATGGCTGGCCTTTCGTGGGGGCCTCTTCTGAGCTGTGAGGTGAATCCCCAAGACATCAAGGCATGCTTGGACACTGGGGGGGCCAGAGCTGTGCTGTTGGCTCGTCAGAGAGTAGGACTGAAGGGTCAGCAAAGCCCTTTCTCCTCTGGGGAAGAAAGGCCTTGGGGAACTGTCTTCCACTTTTTCTGTAGAAACCTGATAAAGGTGGACGGCCAGCTGTGTTAAAGGTGGGTGACATGGCTTCTAAAAAGTGACCTCAGACTGGAAAACTCATTCTGGACTGCAAGGACAGGATACCTGTGGGAGACTTTGCACTGCCCCAAGAGTGCTGCTTCCTGTTCCTGAGCATGTCCCTTGCTGAGACCTCTACAAGCTCATGGGGCTGTTACTAGAGATGCCAATTCCTATATGGAGCCCAGGACTTCTGGGCCAGGCTGGCTCTGGACCCTCCCATGTGGCTTCATTCTAACACCTGAGCTGTCACATGGCAGGGCACTGCTGTGTAGACGCTGCTGATGGGGTGTCTGATGCAGTCCTGTATCCTTTTTGTTTTGCTTTGTTTTTGAGATGGAGTCTCGTTGTTGCCCAGGCTAGAGGACAGTGGCGTGATCTCGGCTCACTGCAACATCTGCCTCCTGGGTTCAAGTGATTCTCCTGCTTTAGCCTCTCAAGTAGCTGGGATTACAGGTGTGCACCATCATGCCCAGCTAATTTTTGTATTTTTAGTAGAGATGGGGTTTCTCCATGTTGGCCATGCTGGTCTCGAATTCCTGACCTCAAGTGATCCACCCGCCTCGGCCTCCCAAAGTGCTGGGATTACAGGCATGAGCCACTGCACCTGGAGAAGTCCTGTGATCTTTTGCACAGCTGAGTAAAGTGGTGCCAGAAGGCTTGTGGAGTTTTCTGGGTGTGAGATGTCCCAAGACTACCCAGGGTAGGCGCTGCTCAAGTGGCCAAGCCAGCAAGCCGACCAGGACCCCCACTCTCCTCTCCTCTCCAACCCCTGCACCTCCTCTGAGTCTCTTCTAGTTCTGCATATACGTGGCTTCCTCTAAGCTTTTTCATGATAAGTTTTACAACAGTAAAATGTGTCCTGACAACACACTACTTTCAAAATTTATAAAAGGCAACTGCCTTTGAGGAATGGATCCATGCCCACCTCCATCACACTCTGGGCTTTGAGGACGAGTGAAAGGCCATCTCCAGGAGGCTCCTGTAAGGACAGCACTGGCCCTGATTCCATGTGGGACTGCGGGCCAGACCCTTCCTCTCTCTGGGCCTGTTTCCCCATCTGTGACCTGGGGGGTAGCCTTTGCTGGGATTGCCTCCGAAGCATCTGTGGAAACCAGGCCAGTCTTGGCCCCAGCCAGACCTGGTTCTGTGCCCAGACTCTTCCTCAGACTGGCTGTGTGCACTTGGGCAAGTCACCTCACCTCTCTGAGCCTTGGTGCCCTCGTTTGTAATGTGGGGTGGAGGCAAATGTGCTTGCCTCACTGAGTGGAAGACCCAACCGGGCAGCCCAGGTGGAAACATTGTGAGAATCGGTGGTGGTGTGAGCGTGTGTGCCCTTCCCCAGGAAGCCTTGCTGAGGGTCCCTTCCACGGGGCCAGGATAAGGTGCTGGAATGGGTCAGAGAAGGGGTGAGTCACACCCCTCCCAGCCTCAGGTGCCTCTGGGGCTGCCATGCAGTACTTCAGCACCCAGACAGGGCCCTGCATGGTCTGTACATGGTGCCAGGAGCTGTCACCAGTGGAGAAAGCCACTGATGGCTTTGGGGTCAGCCAGCGCTGGGACAGGGCCAGGCCCTGTTCAAGAGTCACTGGTGTGACCTTGGGCAACTTACTTGACCTCCCTGGGCCTCAATTTCCCCATTAGCAAAACAGGAGGGGGTTGTGACTCGAGAATGCTGGGTGAGAGCCATGGTGCACCCGGAAGGTGATGACCCCGCCTGGGAGAGGCGTGGGTGGGCGAGGCGCTCACCAACAAAGAGCAGGGTGAAAATGAGGGCAAGCTGGTAGACGGCATGGCCCAGGATGTTCTTCATCATGGTCCTGGAGATGAGCGGCTTGTTGCGGCCGTACGGCTTCCTCAGCAGCAGGGTCTCCGTGGGCGGCTCGGTGGCCAGTGCCAGCGAGGCAAACGTGTCCATGATGAGGTTCACCCAGAGCATCTGCACGGCCTTCAGAGGGGAGTCCTGGGGATGGGCAGGAGAGGGCTGTCACCTGTGCACCCACCTGCCGCTGTGAGGTGCTGGGCGGGCTCATAGTGTAGTGTCCGCAGGCTCCTGCTGGAGGCTGGAGGCCGACCTGCCCCTTGGCTCTCCAGCAGGCAGGGAGTCGTTCTCTGATGCCTTCTCTGGAGAGCAGCACAGACCCGCCCACCTCAGCCACATCTTCCCCGCCAGGAGAGAAGTGAGTCCCCCCAGGCCCGATGGCCACCAGCTCCCTGCATCTCACCATCTTCCCCTCTCCCCTCCAGCCCCCGAGGAGGGGGTCTCTCCTGGCTGAGGCCAGGACCATTCCCACCGCCTCCAGCATGGGCTCCTACCTCCTCCCCCCACTGCCTCCTCCCCCTTGGGCTCTCCTATCCTACAAACAGTGCCCAACCCCCGCCCCCCAAATTTCTCCTCCCCTCTTATCCCGCCTTACCTTAAAAAATTATTGTGCCTCTCTATGACTCAAAAGTTAATACATTTCAAGGTAGGAAATGTTGGCAAATGAGGAATAGCAGAAGCAACTAAAACTTGTCAAGGACCTCACCACTTGTAGGTCACCACTGTCCAGGTTCTGGGAGGGACCCTTTCGGACCTGTCTCTTTGGCTGAGAGGAGCTGAGTCTGCCATCCCCATCCTTCCTCACACCCCCACGTATCTTGTCCACAGCAGCCAGACTTTGGCTCGTCCACGCTCCCAGAATGCCCTCCTCCCATGTCACCAGCACCTTCTGTACCACGAGTTGCAGGACCTCTTCTCAGCCACATGTCACTGACCTCGCCCCTGCACTTGGCCACTGCCTCCCACTTGCAATCCTGACCCCACTCTCCTGGTTGTCATCCTCCCCTCCTTTAAATCTGTGTTCCTGCCTCAGCCCCATTCTTCTCTTCCTGTGGCTTTAGCTACATCCATCTAGTGGCCTATGGAACACCTCCTCCAGGAAGCCCCCAGACTCTGTAAGCTCAACAGCCCAAACCCGATGCTCTTCCCACCTCTGTCCTCTCCCAAGGCCCCATATACCTGCATTCCTCCACTCATCGTCTCCCAGGTTTCATCACAGCCCCTGCTCCTGGCCTTCTCTCCCACCTCCTCCCTGCCTCAACCTTGCTCCCCTTGCCCCCGGCCTCCCCATCCCTGGGTTTTCTCTGATTCCATATGCCTCGGGGTCAAGCGTGCCCGTCTTCTTATCAATGCTGCATGGCCTCGCCACCAACTCAATCAAAGACCTCAGGCAAACTGATAGTCATCTCAGAACCTCAGTTTCCCTATCTGGCATCAAGACCTTCTGGTTTCCAAGTTGCTGGGGCCGCAGGAGTGTTCCTCAAGCTGCCACTAGAGGGAGCGTCTCATCCACAGGCCAGGAAAGAGGGCCCTTCCTGGGCCCAGCCACCCTCCCAAGGCTCTGACTCTTGGGGCTGGGGTAGCCGGAGCTGCCACCTATATTCCCCCAGTGCAGGAAGCAACAGAGGGGAGCAGTGTTCCCGCGCCACACAGCTCTTGGGGCAGTGCTGCACTCTGGGCCTCTGGGGGCTCCTGTGGGCATGGGCTTGTCTGCCCAGGTGGCTACTGGGAGTGTTGGGCCTTGGGGATTCCCTGGGGCTAAGGGAGACCCATTCTTGCCTCCCCGGCCAGGCTGGTCAGCCCCTGTGGGGAGTATCAGGAGACTGCAAGAAAAATGGCAGGTCGCTGGCCAGTCCATCCTCTGAGCCTCAGTTTCTGCCTCTGTAAAATGGGGATCATCACAGTTCCTGCCTCATGGAGCTGTGATGCAGAAGCAGTGAGTCTGCAGACATCTGGGGCCTGCCTGCCAGGCTCAGTGCATAGGGCTGCTCCAGACCCAGTCGTGGTATCTGGCCAGACTCCTCTGTGACCTTCCCAGTGAGCGAGACCCCCGACTCCCTCCAGTTATCCCCACCTAGCACCTCCTAAGGCACTCCACACTCCAGTCCAGAGCCAGGGCCCCAGGGACCCCACTGGCTCTTTGTCCTCACCTGGATGCCTGATCCCCCTTGGGCCCTGGCCCGCCCCTCCCTGCCTCCCTCTGCCCTCGTGGTGGCCAAGGGCCCTGCCTTCTCTTGAGGATTCCCTCTCCCGCCTCCTGCAGTGAGGGCCAGGCTGTGAGTCTGACAGCTCCCATTTGCTGGGTGACCTTGAACAAGTCACGCCACCTCTCTGAGCCTCATGTCCTCAACTCCCCTGGGGCCAGTGCCTGCACCTGAGCTCTGTCATGCAGTTCCTGGCCCCCAGCAGGTGCTCCATCGATGGGTGCCTCATCCCCGGCTGTTCTGACATGGACAACCTGGAGTACCTAAGGCCCCCGAGCCTCTGTGGGGGTCTCCGCCCTCCCCCAGGCTTTGGTATGGTCCCCTGAGGACCCACCTGTGTGATGCAGGCGCCCGTGAAGGCCACAATCACAGCCACCACGTTGACTGTGAGCTGGAACTGCAAGAACTTGGAGATGCTGTCATAGACGTTGCGGCCCCACATCACTGCCTTGACGATGCTGCTGAAATTGTCGTCTGTCAGGATGATGTCTGAGGCCTCCTTGGCCACGTCAGTGCCTGCGATGCCCTGTGGGGACAGGGACAGGAGGCTGGGTGGGGTGGCCGGGGGAGGTGACCACTTCTAGCATCACCATCCTCACCCCCTCCACTTCCTCAGTCCTACACAACTCCCAGTGGGCCCAGCACAGCCAGATCACACAGGGACACCCCACTCTTCACACTCCTCACAGACCCAGCTCCCTTCAGGAAGCCTCACCGTGGCCCCTTGTCCCCCTCTGTTATCTTCCTCCTCAGCCTGCAAGTGCCCCCCTTCACACAGCTCCCCCAGAGCAAGGAGCATCCTACACCTTTCCAGGAAGACCTCGGGGTCAGGCTGAGTCTCGAGAATGGTGGGCAACCACAGTGGATGGTGGGTGGGCCAAGTGTGAACTGGGGCTCCTGAGTAGCCAGCCCAAGGTTGTGTAGTCCAATCTTCCCAGCCCCCACCACCCCAGGCCCTCTGTGGGCCGCTCCTACCATGGCGAAGCCCACATCGGCCTTCTTGAGTGCAGGCCCGTCGTTGGTCCCGTCCCCCGTCACGGCCACCACCTGCCGCTGCTCAGTGTGTGTGCTGTCGATGATGCCTGTTGGGGCAGGAGTGTGCTCAGGCCCTGGGCCACTCAGGTGGGAGGCAGCCTGGGCCAGCCCTGGTCCTCGGGAGGGGCCTGGCTGGGCACAGCTTCCTCTCTGGTCCCTGTCCAGCCTCCCCCCTCCATCCAGGCTCTTCCCAGCTCCAGGCTGGCGTATAGCTGCCAGCAGGTCATGCTGGGCTCCTTACTGGGCTGGTGCCGGCTTGGGGCCCCCTGTGGCCCGGGTCCTGCTCACCTCTCCAGCCCCTTCTTTGCTCTCTGCAACCTGTGGCCACATTGGCACCTACCCTAACCAGAAACACTGTGTCCTCTAACTGTGCTCAGGGCCCCCTCTGCCTCTGCAGGGCTCCCAGGGTTTCAGCAGGACCTCACCATCTGTTCCTCCCGACACCACTAGCCAGCACTTTCTCCCTGGGGAGTCCAGGCTTGCTGAGGAGGCCTTGGCCTTGTCATTTGCCAATGACCTCTGCCTCACCATTCTGGCCCTGACCTCCCTCCAGACATGCATCTTCAATAAAACATTCAACAAATAACAGAACGAAGAAATGACATGTGGCCCCAGTCGCTGAGCTGGGGCCAGTGGAAAAGGGTGGGTGAAGGATGTCATCGGTGGGGACCTGTGGAGTTGGCGGGACTCCTCATTCATGGGGCTTGCGAGCAGGGATGTCCGTGGGCACGACAGGAATTTGGGTATCAGCATCCGTGAGTCTCTCATTCTGCACATTGGATGTATCACCAAGGCCTGCCAATTCTGGCTTCAAAATCCCACTGAAAGCCTTCCTTTTCTCTGTCTCCACCCTCTGCCACCAGCATCACTGCGTTTCCTGTCACCGACTCTGGGCTCCCCCTCCAACCTGCTCCCCCACAGCAACCCCAGGATCTCTCTAACACCCATGTCTGAACCAGTCCCATCCCCCACCCATCCCCGGAACGTCGTTCTCCCGCTTTTCCCCTTGGCCTCAGGATAACATCCATGTTCTTAGCTCCACTTATGAAGTCCTCTGTGACCAGGCCTCACTCACACCCTGACCTCTTCTCTTCTCTCATCCCCTGGCCACCCCCAATCTGTGCTTACAGTCCCACAGAGCTAGCCCTCACTGGCCCCGTGTCTGAGCAGGCTGTTCCCTTGGCTGGAGGTACTCCTGTCACCCACCTGTACTGTATGTTTGGCTCAGAGGCTGCTTTTCCCAGGAAGCCTTTCTGACCCTCTGAGGATCCCTGCCTGCCCTTAATCAGATCCCTGTAACTCCACGTGCTGCTCCATCCTTGCGCATCTCTCTGCTCTGTGCGTAGCAGACAGCAGCAGCCTGTGGAATGAGGCGCTGAGTTTCATAACTTGGAGCACTGTGCCCCCCACCTGCTTGCTCCCTGCAGCTCTACCCTCTTTCAGGCCCAGCCGCAGTGCCGTGTGTTGTGGGAATCGTTCTGAGCTGCTCCCACCCAGCTGGACCCCTCAGTTCCACCATCCTGGACTCAGCCTCCCCAAGCCTGTCCCCTTGGGACATTAGGCCTGAGTTTCCATAGTTCTCTCAGTCAGCCTGGGGGCTCCTCCAAGGCAGGGAGGGGCCGAATTTCTGCCCTGTGGCTCCCAGGTGGTGCGGATCTTTGCATAGCTCGAGCTGTGCAGAAAGCTGGGAGGAAACCTCTCCCTAGACCCCCTCCCCGCCTCCAGTCCTGGGGTGGCCTGACTGTGTGCAGTCACCAGGGGCCTTCCTGTGGCCGCCTCCTATGGTCACATTTCTGTTCTGTCC
Source organism: Hylobates moloch (assembly GCF_009828535.3). Lineage (NCBI taxonomy): Eukaryota > Metazoa > Chordata > Mammalia > Primates > Hylobatidae > Hylobates > Hylobates moloch. The sequence continues at coordinate 27,429,423 of NW_026652279.1, forward strand.
CTGCAGACCTCTCAGCAACTATTCCCACCGTGGGCCACACTTTCCTCCTCCACAGGCCTCCTTCCTTGTCTTCCCGGCACCACTCCCCACTGGCCATCCTCCTGCCCCTCTAGCCTCCTCCCCTTGGCCTCCTCTGTACGTTCTCAGCCTGCACCATCACTCAGGCAGCTCTTGGCTTCTGTGGCTCCTCTCTCCCCACCCACATGTGCCGCCCAGGACTCTGTCTCAGGCCTGCTCTCCCTCCTCGCTCGATGTCTAATGCTCTTCTCCAACAGGTATAGACTGATGGGATCCCAGACCCTCGTGCTCCTCATCCCTCCACGACATGCAAACCACCACCCAGCCCAGACCCCTCTACCACCCAAACTTTCTCAGATTCGCATCTGGCAGCTCCACTTGAGGTGTCACCACTGTGGGCAGGTGACAACTCTTAAGCGGGACAATCCTGCGGGTCCCTCCACTGCCAGGCCATACTCTCCACTGCAGGGTAAGTTTTCTAAAATGATGCTTCTACCCTCTAAACCCTCCCATGTTCCCGTGCCTGGTGACACAGTGCAGGCCATGGCGGGGTGCTCGTGGTGGGCATTGGCGGCCCTGCAGGATCTGCTGCCCTCCCACCTGCTCCAGTTTCCTGTAGCTTCCCTCTCCTGCCCCGAGGTCCTGGCCCAGATCCTTGAAGGCATCTGGGGATCTTCTGCCTCTAGCCCTTTGCAGAGCAGTTCCCTGCCTTGCCTCAAGCACAGGCCCTACCAACCCTGGAGCCCATCCCACCTTCCACGGCCTGTGACCTAAAGCCTCTCTAGTCCAAGTTAGAGGCAGTGTCGGGCCCCGAGCACCCCTGCCAGCAGTGCAGCCTTTCGCTCTATGCAGGGACCACTTATTCAATGCCTGCTGCATGCAGCCTGGCCCATGAATTCCACGTGGGCAGGACCAGGCCTGTCCTGAGCAGGGCTGGCACCTAGCAGGACCTCAGTAAACAGTTATGGAGAGAATGAGTGAATGAATAAGAATAAGGATGGGCCAGGGACCTTCTGCTCCCTTGTGGTTCTGGGGTTCTGGGTTTCTCTCCCCAGGCCAGATCTGCTTCCATTAATGTCCTTGGGCAGCACCTTTGAAAGAGGAATCCGAGATGTTCTAGGGCTGATCTCCGGTGGACCCCTGCTCCCATAGCCATTTTACAAATGAGGAAACTGAGTCCCAGAGTGGGATTTGCCCAAGGCCACAGAGCAGGTCAGTGGCAAAGCCAGGACCATGTGACTCTAAAGATACCCAGTTGGCTGGGCATAGTGGCTCCTGCCTGTAATCCCAGCACTTTGCGATGCCAAGGCAGGAGGACTGCTTGAGGCCAGGAGTTTGCAACCAGCTTGGGCAATATAGTGAGACCCTGTCTCTATAAAGAATTAAAAAAAAATTATCCAGGCGTGTTGACACACGCCTGTAGTCCTAGCTACTTGGGAGGCTGAGGCAGGAGGATGGCTTGAGCCTAGGTGTTTGAGGTTGCAGTGAGCTATGATCACACCACTGCACTCTAGCTTGGGCGACAGAGGGAGACCCTGTCTCAAATAAAATAAAATAAAAATAAAGAGTTCCCAGCACCTGGCCACCTAGCCTCAGCAAGTGGTGTACCCTCCCTCTGGAGGGAGGAGCAAGACTTTGGCTTTTGGTCTCATCCCTCAGGTGGCTATTCCCAGGAGAGCGCATCCCTGGGCTCCTGGTCACAAATGTTGGTTGGGGGCCTCAGGGACCAGGCAGACCAAGAGACTTAAAGCTCTGAGACCAGACTGAGAACGAGTGAAGTAGGCTGAGTGTCGGGCAACAAGCAGCAGTAAGGACTGTGTCAAAGGTGAGAGAGCAGGGTTTGCGTCATCTTTCAAGTTCATCATTTAAAAAGGCGCTGTACCGGCCACATAGAACACATCTGTGGGCCCCATTCAGCCCTGAGCCAGGAGTTTGGGACCCCGCAGAGGCCCAGGTCCATTGCTTCCTAGGGGAGTTGGAGGCCTACAGAGAAGACTTAGCCCCATCTCCTTCTGGTGCCTTGCAGGCTCCCAGGGCTGAAAAGGGGGTGACATAAGGCTGTGCCCAGCTGTGGAGAGTCAGGGGTGAGGGGCTCTTCCCTTCTGGGAAGAAGCTGCAAGTGCCAGGAGAGGAGGGCCCAGCTTCTGGCCTGGTGCTGGGCTTCAGGATTGCCCGTGCCCGCCCAAGTCTTACCTTTAACCAGGGTATGCTTGTCCGTGGGGGAGGAGCGAGCCAGCACCCGCAGCTTTGGCCAGATCTTGTCAATTCGCTCCTGCTCAATCTGGAGAGGGATGGGGAAGGGGGCGGGTCGGTGGGGTCGGGGAGAGAAACTGAGGCCTGGAGAAGGGAGGGGACATGCCCAGAGTCACTGGGCTCTCAGCAGCACACTGGCTGGCTTCTGTACAATCATGCAGCACCCTACCTCCCAGCTCCCATCTAAGCGCGTTACGCTGAGGATGCTTTACGTTGGGACACGCACCTCCCCCTTCTCGTTGCGGATCCTCCTGTTGAACTCCTTGCCCTCGAGGCACAGAAAGTCCTCCCCAGGATGGATGATGCCACACTTGATGGCGATGGCCCGAGCCGTGTTGATATTGTCGCCAGTGACCATGCGGACCGTGATGCCTGCCCGCTGGCACTTGCGGATGGCTTCTGGGACCTGGGCAGGAGGGCAGGGGCCATGGGGGAGGGCACCACCTCAGGCAGACTCCCCCTGCCTTCATGGATTCCAGAGGAGCCCTTCTCACAGGCAGCTCTACTGAAAGGGGACTAGATGACTATTAGATACTGATGACACATATGGCACATGGGCCACAGCCTCCCTTCCTGTGCCAACGGCAGGCATTGTTAATTGATCACACATCCTTTGATTAAACCCTGATGTGGTTCTCATCACAGAGTCCCAGGTGGCTACCACCTATTGACCATGACAGTCCATCCTGAGACAGAACCATTGGCTGTCTCGACCTGGGCGAAGACTTTGGAAAGACTTCCACGAATGCATCCTCAGATCTAGCCCCAGGTAAGCTTGGCCAGGTGAACTTGTCTTTGCCTCATCCACATACACAGTTCCTGCAAACTTGACAAATCTATTTGTGTATTTTCAGTTTCTTGTGGGGACATTTTTATTTGGGGGCATTTTACTTACAGAATGTGACACGGATTTAGAATATGTATAAAGGATTACGCTTATGTAAAATATACTATTTCCCTGCAATAATAAGGATAGGTTCTGTCCTCTCTGACTGTAATGACAGACGGATATCTGGGACAATCAGGCCAGATCAGAGCCAGCCAATCAGAAGGCACAAGGCTTCCCAGCCTCGCCCCACCCCAGCAGCTGGCCCTGAGCAGAGCTGAGGGTTTCCCAGAGGAAACCAGCCTGGAGCTGGGGCAGCCCTTTATACACAACAGAAATCAATGGAATGAGTGATTCTTACCCGAGAGCAGTGACAAATAATAAAACAATATTTGCTGCAGAATGTCTTTCAGTGGGAGAGAACATGTCAAGGGCAGAAAATCCAGTTGTTTGGAAAGACCACAGCCTGTTAGAATCTCCAGCCTGGAAGGGCTCAGTCCGACGTTCCCTCCCTGCACACCCCACAGTGACCAGGAGTGCACTTCAGCATCCACCTGCCAAGCCACTGCTGAGGGAGTTGGAAGAGTATGGATTGAGTTATATTCCCCCCAAAAGACAGACTGGAGCCCTAGGCCCCAGTACCTGTGTATGTGACCTTGCTTAGAGATAGGGTCATTATAGCGGTAAATCCAGCTAAAATGAGCACATCACGGTAAGCCCTAATCCAACAGGAATGGTGTCCTTATAAAGAGGAAATTTGGACACAAAGATATGCAAAGGAGATGCCATGCAGAAATCGGGGTGCTGCTTCTACACTCCAAGGAGGCCAAAGGTGGCCAGTGAGCCACTGGAAGCTGAGAGAGAGGCGGAGACAGCTCCTCCCTATTGTCACTGGAAAGAGTCAGCCCTGCTGACACCTTGGTCTCAAACAGACGTCCAGCCTCCAGGACTGTGAGACAACAAACTGCTATTGAGCCATACAGTTTGTGTGACTTTGTTACAGCAGCCCTAGAAAACTAGTACAAAGAGTTAGAAGGTGGGGCCAAGCCTGACTGGGGCAGCTCCTGCCCGGGGTCTCCTTTCTGCCCTCAGCAATGGTAAGAACAAGGAATTGGCCTTGACTGTCTCGCCTGTGTCCACCCCATCGACAGCACCCGCTACTCCTTCAGCCCCCACCACCATCGTCTCAAGCTGGGTCATTGCCCAGCCTGCCTCTGGGCAGGAGGGCAGGGGCCATGGGGAAGGGCACCACCCTCCCTGTGTACCCTGTGTAGAGGGCACTGCCTGGCCCCTCTTTCCTTAACCTGGCCACCAGTGACCTGCCTGAGTATCAGCCTGTGGGGCTGCTCTCTTTCAGGGGTTCCACCCTGATGCCTTCAAGAGGAAACCCGCAGTTCTGAGCATGGCTGTCTTGTGGCATGAGGAACGGGTGCCCTGGAGGGGCAGGGTCCCAGTAAGGAGGCCTCTCTAGCTACTGGAGTTGTCTAAGAGACCGGCTCTGTGGTGGCAGGTAGTGATCTCCCCGTTGTTGAAGGGTTAGAGTAGGGCCAGCTGACCACCAGCCTCCTCTGGGGCTTATTTCCAGGGCCTGGGGAGAAGCCTTCCAGTGCCCATTCGGGGTTTGGGGGCCACGTGAGCAAGGCCCCTGCCTCGTGCCACAGCGGCTAATCACATAAGCAAACGTGACCTCATTCTTACAGGGCTGGAGGGAGTGAGGATGTGGAATGTCCAAGATCCTGTTTATATAACTTACTAATATCCTCATGATGGCTGTAAACTGGGCTGTGGCCCCCTGCTGTCTCCTGCCCCTGAGAACAGCAAAGAGCTGCTGTTTCCTGGGAACGCACACCTTATCTGGCTCCTGCCTCCAAAAGGAGGAATTTAGGTTCTTGGTTTCAAAGATGCTGGAGGTCTTGGAGTTGGAAAGGACTTTGGGTCATTGACTTTGACCCTCTGCTCATTGCCTAGATCTGTTCCCAGGTGTCCTCAACAGATGGGCTGGTCAGCCTCTGCTTGCACACCCCTGATGACAGGGCGCTCCCTCCCTCTAATGCCCACTGCTCCACTGTGGAACAGGTCTAGCTGATTTTTTAACACAATCTTTCTTTTTTCAGATAGCAGAGCATTACCCTGTGTCAGACCAGTACTCTGTTTGGAGGCAGGGTCTTTGGCACAGGCCTATACAAAAGACTCTGGGAACACAGAAGGGGGTTTTGTGCTGCTGAGTATACGTGCTACTGAAGGAGCACAGAGGGCACTGTTGCTTTAGAAGAAAGCGGGTGGGGAGGAGAAATCAAGGAGGACTTCCTGGAGGAGCGGATGTTTGAGCTGCCAACTGAGGCTCTGGTTCCTGGCATTATGCCAGGGCTGAGGCTACACAGATGAACACAGATTAGTCCTGGCCACAGAGAACTGTCCACTCTGCACTGGCAGAGAAGGCCTGAGGTATGAACAGGCCTGAGGGCCATGCTGCAGGTGATCTGGAGGGGCTGAGGGAAGATGTGGGGTAGGGACTGGAGACCATGAATTTGGAGAGGGGCAGAAGGTTCTGGACCAGGGATATGCTCCTTCAGGCACTGGGAACTGTGGGAAGTTCTGAGCCAGGAATGAGGTGACTGGTGCTGCGTTTTAGAAAGACTCTCACTTTCAAGACTGTCTCCCAGAGCCAAAATCAGCCATCTTCTGGGCCTCTCCAAGCAAGTTGGCTTCATGAGAAAAATGAGGCTAATTTTTACGGACCCTACACTTTCTTCTGTGCAGTGGAGAGAGGGCTTGGGGACCAATGGGCTGGGCTGGACTCTGCTCTAGGGTCTCACATGAGCCCTGGTTTCATCTGTAAAATGGGTACAATAGTATTCACCCTTCAGCAAGGCTGGGAGGAACTCTATGACAGGGCACACAGAGCCCACACACAGGACGGGCACGTGCACACCTTTTCCAATTCCCTTTTCTCTCATAAATGCAACAGGGCATTCATGAGGCTGCAGCCACTCCGCATCCCTTCCTGCCTTCTTGCCCTGCTCATGCTGTCCCCTCTGCCTGGAATGCCCTCCCTCCCTGAGCCTCTATGTGTCCAGTCTTTCCCATCTTATAAGTGAAATGCTCTCTATTCCTGAAGCCATTCCTGATTCCTGCAGCCCAACGGGATGTTTTCTTAAGCTGCTCTCGGGACTTAATTTTGTTGCTCACTCATTTACTTAATGGACAAACAGCTCTGGAGCATCTAACTGCTCTGGACACTGAGGATCCGGAGATGATTAGGACTCAAACCCCAGAGGCATCGATCCAGTTGAAATATGCTTCCCACATCAATAAAATTACTGTGAAATTAAAAATAAATAAGTTTGGGAAAAAATGACTTCTTTCGCTAAAATTATCCTAGATATTTCTCACTGAGGAAAAGCAGCCAGGAAATGGGTGCTTCCTGTTTTCATTAAATAAAGGCTTTTAAACATCTGTTGTTTCTGGTGACAGCCGTTGTCTGTGACTCCGAGAGCTTCAAACACCCCCGGATAACCCGGCAAATCCCAGACCGCTGCTCTCCTGATGGTTTTATCAGCACTGACTTCAATCAGCCTTGGAAAATGTACCCACTGTAAGGGCTGGCAGTGGGGTGCTTTGGCAAGGGTGTTTTGATCTGTTCTACCCTTTGGTCTTCTCGTGGGAGGAAGGCAATGGGGAGATTCAACCCCTTGACAGCCAGGGAAACCGAGGGAGGTAGAGATTGTTTTCTTGCAGTTGCAAAATGAATCTTAGTGTGTCTGCAGGACCCTAGAGATGGTCCGGGCTGAGGTTTTCCCTCTGGCTGAGCCTCCTAGGCTGGAGGCACCGGGAAGGGAGTTCACCTGTGAGATTTACAGAGGGTGACAAAGAATTCTATATAAAGGGATGAGTCCAGGAGGACAGAGCCCTGGGGAGCTTGACAAAAATACGGCCACCATAAGCACACACATTCCCTGAAGGTCGCCCCTAAAACCTGGGGATAGTGGTTACCTCTGAGGTGGGAACCAGGGAGCTAGAGGGGGCAGGAATGACCTACCTAAAAAACAAACAAACCAAAACCATACCCACCCGTCTCCTTGGGTCTTGCATCCATCCCGCCCCACTCGGAGATGCTGAATCAACATGTCTGAGCTTTTATGCTTGCAAGTGGTGTCACCTGCAACCCTGCTGTGTCCCTCTCTGTGAATGTTGGACAGTCTGATTCTCTCAGTTTTCCGGTGGGGAAACTGAGGCCATCTGTGAGGGAGTGGCAGGGGCAGAATTAGAACCCATGTCCCTTGAGTCTGCTGTGTCACTTGAGTAAGTTGCTGCTGTCAGACAGTTTCTGACTCCTATATAGATATCCCAGGGGCGAGGCAACAGGAGAGAGGGTGGCCCATGTGGATGCCCTGACCGAAGGAAGTGAGGGAAGATGGGAGGGTAAGTCTTCCAGTCAACTATCTCTCTCTCTGGGGATGTCACAGCTTGGGAGGGACCCAAGGGGCAACTGGGCTGACCTCCCATTTCATAGCTGAGAACACTGAGGCTCACAGAGGGAAGTGGCTTGTTAGCGGCAAAGTTGGGGTTGGGGGTTGGCTCCAGGCCCCCCTTTCCCAGAGTCTGTGCCCGCAGCCAACTTCTCTGGATGACCATGCTGTCAAGAGAAAATGCCAGGAACCCAGCTCTGCCCCCTCAGAACCTGGGCATGGGGAGCTTTCATCCTTGTCCTCATCTGCTTATCCTCTTGACTTAGAACTACTTATCCTTTCCTTTGTGCGTGTGCGTGTGTGTGTGTGTGTGTGTGTGTGTGTGTGTGTGTGTGTTGTGTGTGTGTGTGTGGCAACCAGGCAAAGGCCCTGAGGCAGGGAGGCAGAAAACCTGTTCTAATCTGGGTTCACTCAGCCACTTTGGGTACATCACTGTCCCCCTTTGGGCCTCGGTGTTTTCTTCTGGAAATTGGAGTTTGTGGGGGAAGGTGCTTGGACTAGATCAGTCACTCAAACCTCAAGTCATGCCCTGTTAGTGATGTGAAATTTGTTTAGCGGGTGGTGACCAACATTTTAAAATAGAAACAAAGGGCTGGGTGCGGTGGCTCACGCTTGTAATCCCAGCACTTTGGGAGGCCGAGGCGGGCGGATCACGAGGTCAGGAGATCGAGACCACAGTGAAACCCCGTCTCTACTAAAAATACAAAAAAAAATTAGCCGGGCGTGGTGGCGGGTGCTTGTAGTCCCAGCTACTCGGAGAGGCTGAGGCAGGAGAATGGCGTGAACCTGGGAGGCGGAGCTTGCAGTGAGCCGAGATCGCGCCACTGCACTCCAGCCTGGGCGACAGAGCGAGACTCCGTCTCAAAAAAAAAAAAAAAAAAAAAAAAAAAGAAACAAAGAAATAGAAGAGCAGAAAATAGTTAAGTGCATCCCATTATTTTGTGAAATTCTTGCTTTGGTGAAATGTGTGTGTTTACTGAGTCATGACATAAAATACATTTCTTATTGTTCGTCATGGTCAAATAACAGTTTGGGCCTGCCCGTGTCTTCCATTCACCTAAGCGATGTTTCCAAGGCAGGGTGGTGAGCCAGGAGCTCTGGGAGGGCCCGGGAAGGGGGAGGCTGTGGGGTTCGGAAGGACAGGGGAGCCACAGGGTGTGGGCAGGCCAGCCTCAAGTGCTGTGCAAGGATGAAGAGTTTTCAGTAACGAGATAACACATCACAGTGAGGCCTGAACCCATTAGAGGCTGGTAATGAGCAGGTGTCCCACAGGGAGGCTGATAAAAGGCCTGTCTGTCCATGGAGAGAGAGGTTTGCAGGAAAGCATGTGTGGGCTCCACTGCCAAGCTTCAGGGGCATTAATTGTCTTTGCTGTTTTAGGATCTTGATAGGAGTGAGGAAGCCACAATGACACCCCCAAGGAGGGTGTGTGTGTATGAGAGAGAGAGAGAAAGAGACAGACAGAGAGAGAGAGAGAGAGAGAGAGAGAGGAGCACTAGGCATGGTGTGGAAGATTGGGGTTTCAGTCCCGTTCATTCTTATTCATTCATTCCGCAAACACTCATTGAACACCTTTGGTAGGTAGGCTAGGCTGTATGTCTAGGGCTGTTACGTGTCCCTGGATCTAGGGTAATGAAATCTACTGAAGAGGGCGTGAAGGAAGGGGACCCACGTATGTAGGCCACCTATCTTGTACCAGATACTCTGCTTGTTGCTCATAGATGCATGATCTGAGCCTTCATGATATCCCAGAGGGGGTGTGTGAGATACTATTATTATCCCCAGTTTGCAGATGAGGCTCGGAGAGGTTATGTAACTGGTTCAACGTCACACAGCCAGCTGTGCTGGCACTCAGGATCACAGATCTGTCTGATGCCTGAGCTCACACTTTGAACCCTCTCCCTGCTGCCTAAAATGTGAAATGCCTGTGACCTCCTAGTTTCATTTTTCTTTGGAATACAGAATCCTATACCATCAGGGCCAGGAACTTGGAGGGCATCTTGTCTGTCCCTTTTACCTTAAAGAGAGGGAAACTGAGGCTCAGAGAGGAGTAGGGAATGGCCAGAGACCCCCAGAGAACAGTGTCAGGGTAGGTCCATTAAGGAGTGGAGGAGGTGGGCCCTCAAAGCATCAGCACCAAATCTTACAGCCAAGGCCAATCTGGACCCAGCCAGGGCCTGGCCAGGGCATCTGGTCTGGACCTAGCAGCTGAGTGAGTCCTGGGAGGAAGTGGAAGCCAGCCCCTCCTGCACCCTGCCTCATGCCCGTGGTGCTCCCCTGGGGCCTGACAGTGTGAGCTGACTCACTCTGCCTGCCCATGCACCATTTTGGAGATTCAGGACAGCTTCCTCTGTTCCCCACAGCCTTTCTTCAGCCTCAGAAGCCCCACAGACCACACACATCCCATCCTCCCCTGACCCCGGCAGCTCCAGCACTGAGTTCATGGTCTTCCCCCTTCAGGTGCAGATTCAGCTAAAGGAGACTGAAGACCTACTGTGGGCTGAGCATCCCACTAGGTGTACTGATAGGCATCACCTCCCTTGATCCTTGTGAAGTGGGTGCTGTCAGCCCCCTTCCCTTCTGCTTGAGGACGTGACCTTAACTTTCTAGCTCTGTTCTCCTGGAAATCTGATAAAAGTAGACTCTCGGCTGTGTTCCTAGGCCAACTTGCTAGGGTAAACTGGCTGGTAAACTGCATCTGCACTGGGAGAACTATAAACACTGACAGGGACACCACACTTCGGGTTCTCCTGAGTGCAATGACCCTTGCTATTGGGTGTGTCCTTTGTAGGGACCCTGGAATCCATGTTTGTGGATTTGTTACAGGAGATCCTGGCTCCTGCAGGGCAAGAGGTTTCTAAGGCAGGGCAGCCCCTACACCTGTCCCTTGGGGGACCAGAGGGAAGAGCTCATGGTGGCTGGCTGGACAGCTCGAGGACTGCCCCCATGGCAGAGCAATGCCTGCTGGCAACCTGTGGGTTCTGTGCCCTTCTGGGCTGACCCATGCCACGTGTGGTCTACACTGTTTCTCATGGGCAATCCTCTTATGAGGATCAAGGAAGGAGATCCCCATGGGCATTGTGTGGAAACTGAGACTCAAAGAGGTGAAGTGACTTATTCCAGGTCACCCAGGTGGCTGGCCTCCCAGCCTCATCCCCTTTCCCTGAGCTCGCTGGCCCTGGGGCCTACCTCTGGCCGCACCGGGTCCTCGATGCCCACCACGCAGATGCAGGTGAGTTCGTTGAGGATGTCATTCTCATTGTCCCAGTCCGGCTCGGGGCTGCTGGGGAAGTCGCGGTAGGCCACGCAGATAGTGCGGAGCCCATCGCAAGCCATGGGTTCAATCACCTTCTTTACCATCTCGTCCCGGTCGCGGGGCCGGAAGACGCGGGGCTCTCCCGCCCCATTGAGGATTTTGCAGCACCTGGGGGAGGATGGAAGGGAGATGGGGAGCCCAAGGAATGCTCCTTCTGAAAGGCTTAGAGACCACCTCCCCACCCTCGTGATGCCCAGCTAGCTGTGGCTGGTCATCCAGTGCCCATCTAGTTCATCCCCCAGGCAGGGTGAAATCAGGCATCCTTCCTGCAATTTTTGCCCAGGCCACTCAGCAAGCAGAGCCCCACTTTGATGTATTATATACTCACAAGATTCATCTGAAATAACACTCCCACAGCTGAAATGGTTTACAAAGCACATAAAACTCAGGCTAGTAGTTCTTGACCCTGCCTGCACATTAGAGTTGCTTGGAGGAACCTTTAATAAATATCCATGTGTGAGCCTTGCCCCAGAGGTTCCAGTTCAATTTGTCTGAGGTGAATCCAGGAATCAATTTTTTTAAACACTCCTTAGAGTGATTCCAATGTGTAGCCAGGGTTGAGAACCACTGGGGGCTAGACCAATCCCCTCAATGTACAAGTGGGGAAACTGAGGCCAGAGAGGGGAAGGGATTTGCTTAGTTCACCAGGCTTATTTCCAGCACTCCTCTGGAGTCAGAGGACTGTGGCTAATAATGAAAATAGCTACCATCAACTGACTCTATGCTAAAGGAAGTGAAATAAGAGAGATCTAAGTGTGATAATGGCTTCCTGATGAACCAGCGGCTGAGGGAGGAGAATGGGGAGGACTCTGGTTATAGAAATGTTTAAGAGGATATAGTGGAAAACACAGTGGCCAAGGGGCATGAAAGTGAAGATGAGTCTCGCTGGATGACCTTGGGCAGGGCCCTCTGTGACTCTGGGTGCTAGATGGCCACTCCCTCTGGGCAGGCTGCTGAGCCTGGCCTGGATGGTGGCCAGTGCTATATGACTCTGACATCCCCAGCTCCCTGCACCAGGGCACAGCCCTCAGCCCCGGTGCCCTGCCCAGCGCTTACTTCTTGAGCACGATCTCAGAAGCCCCCTTGCTGTACATGCGGAAGCTCTCGTCGGGCAGCTTGATGACAGTGCTCATGGACTTGCGCACGGAGTTGAAGGTGTACACTTTGTACAGCTTCTCCTCTGGCATCTGGCTGCGCACGGGCTCGTAGTCCTGCTTCAGGTCCAGCACAAAGCCCAGCAGGCCGCACTCCGTCTTGTTGCCCACCTGCCGAGGCAGGGCGCCCTCCTTCTCTGGGGGCTGCGGAGAGAGGCAGGAGCGGCTGGCACCTGGTGGGGCCTGTGTCAGGGGAGCCTCTGCCCCGGCTGCCACTGAGGCTCTGTGACTGCCACTAGGTGGTCTCTGGGCTGGGGGCTGAGCCCTCAGGGAGCCCTTGGCCCATCCCCTGCACCCTCAGGGCTCTGCATCCCAGGTCCAGTCCTGGCTCCAGGTGAAAGGAGTGAAGCAAGATCAGCTTTTAAAAAAATTATGAATTATTTCAAACATGAAAAAGAAATGATGTACCAAAGTTATGTGCCTACCATCCAGCTTTGTAGCATCTTAACATTATGCTATACTTACCTCAGATTTTTCTGTTTTAAGAAGTAAAACATTACAGATAAAGTTGAATCCCCTCTGCAAATCTCTCCCCATATGCATAATTCACTCCTTGTCCCAGAAACAACTTCTGTCTTAAATTTAGCATTAATCATTACCGTGTGTGTATTTAACTGTTAATTCTGAGATAATTGTAATTCACATGCAATAAGAAACAATACAGAGATGCCGTATACCCTTCATCCAGTTCCCCCAATGTTATCACCATAGTATTAACACAATACCACAACTGAGATGGAGATGCTGACACAAGGAAGCCGACCTTGTTGAGATTTCACTGGCTTTACATGAGCTTGTGTGTGTGTATGCGTGTGTATTTTCTATGCAATGGCACCACGTGTGGGTTAATGTGGCCACCACCGCTGTCAAGATTCAGGGCAGTTCATCACAAGGGTCCTTGTACTACCCTTTTTTTAAAGCTATGGTCACCTCTCTCTCCCCCCACTCCCTGGCCATGGCAACCACTAATCTGTTCCCCGTTTCCAAGCTTTCATCATTTTCAGCCTGTTATGTAAATGGAATCATAGTCTGTAACTTTCGGAGCTTGGCTTCTTTGCTCAGCAGAATCCCCCTGAGATCCAGGCAAGCTGCTGTATGTGCTGATAATCTGTTCCTTTTGATTGCTGAGTGGTATTTCATGAGACAGACAGACTGTCCCTCGTGAGTTCAATCAGGTTGAACCAGTGGAAACTGCTATTTTTGAATGTCAAAAATGGTCAAATATGGGCAAGTTCATGCAGTTTAGCCTAATGAGACTCCTGACCTCAAGTAATCCACCTGCCTCAGCCTCCCAAAGTGCTGGGATTACAGGTGTAAGCCACCGTGCCCGGCTGTAACTGCGCCCGGTTGTAACACTGCTTTTGAGATTCATTCATATTTATGGCTCTAGTGTGTTCCTTTTTAACTGCTCTATAGATGCCATGATATGAATACGCTGCAAAGACTTATCCCTTCCCTGAGTGCCTCCCTTATTTCCTTCTCCCCTTCACACATTAGACACACAGTCTTTGGCACCTGCTTCATGCTGGCCCTGTGCCCGTCAAAGGGCCGTGAGAACACCATTAGCTCCTGTCCTGGAGACTCCCAGAACACCAGCTGCATCTCCCCAGCACCTGTCACTTCCTCACATGGCTGCCTGAACACGGGCTGTTTCATGCCTCTGTGCCTTCACCTCTGCTGCTCCTCCCAGGTGGGTCCCTCTCCCTTCCCTGCCAGGCAAACTTCCTCTTGTCCTTTAAAGACCAGCTCAAATATCTCCTTGTTTTTGAAAACTGCCATGTGAGTCTTTCTTCCCTCGCGTAAACAAGCTGCATTCTATTCCTCTCTAGGTTCTCAGGGTCAGTGCAAAGCCCAGCACACAGCAGGTGCTTATTAACTGTTTGCTAGATGGCTTAATGCAGACCAGAGTGGTGAGGGAGACTGGTTAATGGTAAGGACGAGATGCCTCCATATGGGCACTGATGTGGGATTCACAGGAGGCAGTGAAAGTGCAGATTTGTAGGTGGCTCCCACGTGCACCCCCCGACCCCAACGCACATACCCACTCATGCCACTTAATAACATTCATACGGGCGACTCAGATGGAGCTGGCTTCAGGGGTGGTGAAAGACACCAGTGATAAACCCAAACTCTAGAGAGATTCTGAAGACAAAATAGCTATGAACATGCCTGTGTCCCCCTGAAGTACCAGATGAACCTCTCACAAGGAGCCCTCTGCATCCTCATCCTCAGTCTCCCTCGTATTACCCAAAAGAGCAGCCCAGGCAGGAAGAAGGTGGACTCAGGAAGATGTCAGCATGGACTGGCTGTGCAGGGACAGGGCAGACCCTCTGTCAGCAACTGGATATATCCCTGGCCTATTCTTCCCTCTTCTGCAGCTAGGGCTTGGGCCCAAGGAGCAGACCCGATTCACATGGGGGGAATACAGGCATTGACACGCAGTGGTCCTGAGACCTGGGGATGCATAGGAAAAAAAAAGAGCCTTTGAACCTAAACCAGGTCCTCAGTTTCCCCATCTGTAAGATGGAGAGGCTGGCGCACATGCTTTCTAGCACAGAGAAATATCAACCCTCTCCTTAAAGTGGATGTGGTGAGGGAGGGTAGAGTGAGGAAGAACGGCAGGTCCCTCGGTGGATGGTACGGGGGCCGTGGATAGGGAGCAAGGCTCAGAGCACCTCCCGGGCTCCCACAGCCATACTGACCTAAGGCATCCTGTGCCCTGAAAAATGCCCCACTCCCAAGCTCTTTGACAGGTTTTACTAAGAAGCAGAGGAATATTTGACACAGCTTCCCATGTCTGAAGTTTGGGAAAATAAGTTCTAAGATCTTCCCTTTCTCTCTGCAGTATGCTATTATTATGTGCTATACATATATATCTCTCTCTCACACACACACATATATATATTTGCAATTTTATAATTAACTTTCTGTTGATTTCCAGAGTTTTATGTATTTTCCATAACAGTTTTTTCTCCCTCTACTAATGAAAGAAAATGACGACACAGAGGACTTAAATAAAAATGCCTAATTACTTATTTGCCCAAGAGAGCTGAGCAGTCATGCCTGCAAAACACCCAGCATTTTATTACCCTCTGTGAAATATTTTAATTTTCCTCTAAAAGGATTTCAAACAATCCGTGGTTGCAAATGGCAGAGCTGCCTCCTCCGTAATTCAATTTGTTTCCATGAACTTGAGTTCTGAAATCGCCTACATGCATTACTAAGAATCAGGGACCCTCCCCTTTTCTCTTTTGGCTTTTAAAGACCCTGACAAACCCAGAAGTTTTGCTCCTGCTGTAGAATTTCCACGAGCCTTTTTATCTCCAGGGCTCCAACTCTGTAAGGGAGTTAAGGCATTGGTATCGTTCCTGTTTTGAGGGATGGAGAACAGGCCCCGGGGAGAAAAGGGACTTGCTCCCAGTCAGGGACCTGCAGAGGGTCAGGCCTGGGACTGCCCCAAAGCCCCTGATTCCAGTTCCAGCTTGGTCCAGCACATTTCTCTGCATGGTGTTGGGCCTTTAGGGAATGCTTGGTGCAGCCATGATCGTACCTTTGAGAGGACAATTCGTGCTCTTGTTTTGGGATGCTGGGAAGTGAATGGAGCTAAGATCAATGAATGATGACTTGAAGAGCTACAAGTTATGGATAACATTTGCAAAAATGGGATTAAGAAAAACCATAGCATGTATCATCCATTAAGATGGCTACTATTAAAAAAAAAGAAACAAACAAAAAATAATGTTGGTGAGGATGTGGAGAAACAGGAACTCTTGTGCACTATTGGTGGGAATCTAAAATGGTACAGCCACTATAGAAAACAGTATGGTAGTTCCTCAAAAAATTAAACATGAAATTACTATATGATCCAGAAAGTTTGATTCTGGGGAATATGCCCCAAATAATTGAAAACAGGTACTCAAAGAAATATTTGTATACTCATGTTCAAAGCAGCATTAATCACAAAGTCTAAGAGTTGGACACAACCAACGTGTCCATCGACAGATGAATGGATAAACAAAATGTGATTTATCCATACGATGGACTATTATTCAACCTTAAAAAGGAGGGAAATTCTGATACATGCTACCACATGAAGGACTCTTGAGGACATTATGCTAAGTGAAATAAACCGGTCACAAAAGGACAAAAACTGTATGACTCAACTTATATGAGCTACTGGAGCAGTCAGATTTATAGACAGAAAGTAGAATGGTGGGCTGGGCGCGGTGGCTCACGCCTGTAATCTCAGCACTTTGGGAGGCCGAGGCGGGCGGATCACGAGGTCAGGAGATCGAGACCATCTTGGCTAACATGGTGAAACCCTGTTTCCACTAAAAATATGAAAAATTAGCCAGGCGCAGTGGCAGGCGCCTGTAGTCGCAGCTACTCGGGAGGCTGAGACAGGAGAATGGCGTGAACCTGGGAGGAGGAGCTTGCAGTGAGCCGAGATTGCGCCACTGCACTCCAGCCTGGGCAACAGAGCGAGACTCTGTCTCAAAAAAAAAAAAAAAAAAAAAAAAAAAAGAAAGAAAGTAGAATGGTGTGTGCCAGATATGGGAGGAGAGGGGAATGGAAACTTACCATTTAATGGGTAGGGAGTTTTAGTTTTGCAACCTGAAAAGAGTTCTGGAGATGAGTTGTACAACAATGTGAATGTACTTAATACTACTATATACTTGCAAATGGTCAAGTTTGTAAATTTTATGGTATATATATATTTTATGTAAATTTTTAAAATAAAAAATAACTTAAAAGGCTCCCAAACAGGCCGGGTGTGGTGGCTCACACCTGTAATCCCAACACTTTGGGAAACTGAGGTGGGAGGATCACTTGAGGTTGGGAGTTTGAAACCAGTCTGGCCAAGATGTCAAAACCCCGTCTCTACTAAAAATACAAAAATTAGCCAGGAGTGGTGGCAGGCACCTGTAATCCCAGGTACTCGAGAAGCTGAGGCAGGAGAATCACACAAACCCGGGAGGCGGAGGTTGCAGTGAGCCGAAATTGTGGCACTGCACTCCAGCCTGGGCGTCAGAGCAAGACTCTATCTTGGGAAAAAAAAATTATGATAATAATAAACATAAAAAAATAAAAAAGCTCCCAAATGAACCCCATAGCATGGTAAACTGCAGTAACTGCAATGTGATGATTTTTCTAAGAGGCCATTAGAAAACAACTTTATGCTAATTGGCTGTCTCTGGTGACCTAGCCAGTATCCTTTAAGGACAGGCATCAGCAATGACGTCTCCCCTGATGCCTGGAGGCCCAACCTCAACAGCTGCAGTCATGCCCGTTTCCCCAAATGCCTGCTTTGCGCTCACCACTCTACTGAGCTCTTCACATGCATCATCTTATCATAGGCTCACAGCTGCCTGCGAGGCAGTGGCTGTTCTTCCTCTCATTTTACAGTCATGCACAACTGAGGCCAGGAGAGGCGAGGCTGCATGGCAAGGAAGGGTCTACTTGGCTAGGAGCCGAAGCAGGGGGTCTGGGCCCTGAGCCCACAGAGCACCTCCCCCAGAAGCCTGCCTCTCTCCCTGGCAGAGACCACTGGCTCAGAGTCACTAGGGCAGGGCAGTTTGCCTCATTCACGCCCACATCCCCACCCCACCAGTGCCATAGGGCCTGCAGTGAACATTTGTCCAGTGAATCAATGAATAATTTTGTGTTTGTGTGTGGGGTGCTGCCAACAGGACGCCAGGTGGCACGAAATTTTGGCAGAACTTGGTTCCCAGAATCATCTTCTAAAGGCCTGGCTTTTGAGGAGAGTGAGGTGGCTGCGCAGGGCCAGTGAGCCCTGGGGTCTTCCCCAGAGGCGGGGAGGGCGGGAGGTGGGTGCGGGTGTCCGGGACAACAGAAGCCCCCTGGAATGCAGAGACGCTGCCCTCCGGGAGAGTAGACTCCCAGGAGCCTTCCCCAGCTCACCAGTGCAGGGTGTGTGTGTGTGTGTGTGTGTGTGTGATGCATGGGGTGTGTGTCTGTGGTGTGTGTACATGTGTAGTGTACTTGGTATGTGTGTGGTGTGTGTGTGTGTATGATGTGTTTGGTCTGTATGTCTGTGGTATGTTTGGTATGTGTGTGGTGCATGGTGTGTGTTGTGCATGTGGCATGTGTGTTGTGCACTGTATGTGTATGGTATGTACTGGTATAGTGTATGTGTTGTATGTGCTGTGTGGGTGTTGTATGTGCACAGTAGGTGGTGTACATGTGTTGTGTGTTTGATGTGTGTGATATGTGGTGTATATGTGTTGTGCGGTGTGTGTGATGAGTAGTGTGTTTTGTGTATGTGGTGTGTGTTGTATGTGTGTGGTAGGTGTTGTATGTGTGTGTTGTGTGTTGTATGTGTGTGGTAGGTGGTATATGTGTGTTGTGTGTTTGTGTGATGTGTGTGTTGTGTGTTGTGTGTGGTAGGCGGTGTATGTGTGTTGTGTGTTTGCATGATGTGTGTGGTGAGTGGTGTGTGTTGTGTGCTGGATGTGCATGATGGGTGGTGTATGCGTGGTGTGTGTGGTATGTGTGTATGTGTCACTGTGTGCATATCAGGGTGAAAGGACTAACAGCTCTGTTAAAAACTGGAATTCCCCATCTGGAGTGATTTCCTTTAAACTCTTCTTCCAGAGACAGTGTTTGCAAAAAAAACCAAAAGCAAAACCCTTGTTGAATTCAACACCCAGGCCCCTGCTGTTTCACATACCCCATGGCCCGCCTCCCGACCTCAGTGCCCCGCTAAGTCCCTTCCAGTATCTTCCACGCCTTTCCACGCCTTCTGACCCTCTTGGCTTGGCCGGAGCCCAGTCTCGGGGTATGGCCTGGCTTAGGGGGACTTTGAGGCTCACTCGAATATTAGATCGAGCCCTGGGTTTGGCCTCAGGAGATCTGAATTCAAGGGCTGTCTCTGCTTCCCCTCTTCCCCTTTCTCCTCGGCCCTCCCTACTATCTGCTAGGTTTTAAGATTTATGGGAAATACAACACAGCCAACCCTCCTCCCTTCTGGGGTTATTGGCCTTGTGGCCACCTCCATGTAGAATGGGGTGTGCTGGGGACCTGGGGCTTCACCAGGCGAAGCTTGGCTTATCTGTTCAGGAAAACCATCCTGCAGGGGGAATCCTTCCTTCAGAACCACTTCGGGGGCTCCAGGGAGATTTGTTTTTCTCTCAATAGCTTATGTTTCAGAAATATGCCATAAACTCCCAACAGTTCAGCTCCACAAGTGCCCATCCTCAGTTTAATAGTTCAAATGTCAACTTGTAGTATCAACCTCCTCTAAAAGAGGTCTAGTGAAGTAGAAAACTTAAGTCCGCTCGGGTGGTTTCAGTACACAGAACAGACATGGGCAGAACAGGGGGATGTTTTCCCAAGGAAGCGTGGTGCCTCCGGAGTGGAGGAAAGAGCTATTTCCATCTGAAAGCTCAGCTGTGGCTCGGAGGAGCAGCAGGGCAGCCAGAGCTGCTAGTGGAAGTCTTGACGTACAAAGCACTGGAGACCACAAAGGGAATCTGAGGGTGTGCCAGGGTTTCTGAGGCAGGGAAGCAATTTCTGACTAAAAGATGATTCACGCAGCTTCCCTCCGAGGGCAAGTTTAGTTACCGATGATTAGAAATAAGAATGGAAAGAAAAAAGGCTCTGCCATTCTCAGAAAGGATGAGGCACAGGGTGGGGCTGGGCCCCTGAGAGGCCTCCCAGCCTGCAGCCTCAGCCCTCGCACCACCCTCCACCCCTGCCTGGGGTGGTTCTTCTGAGCACCGGGAGGAGAAAGCCCATTAGGGGCTTATTTGCTACCACTGGCTCCCCCCAGTTCTCCCAGCCTCACCTCTTGTCATTCTGGCCCTGCAGAAATGCCCAGGCCACAAATCACCATGTTTCCTAAGTGAGCTACACATCTTAAGATCTCTGGGCCCTTGCAGGGTCATGCCCCCTGCCTGGAATACTCTTGCCCCCTGCCTGCTTGGTGAATTCCTCCAGAATTCTCTGGCCCAGCTCTGCCACTTGGTGGTGAGGAGCAACCCTGGCAGGTTCCCTTCTGTTTCCGCAGCACGGTTTTCCTAGCTGCGAGATGGGAATGGTCCTACTTGGCCAGCTGATCTGAAGGGGATGTTGAGGGTCAAGAAAGACAGTGGCTGGCATAGCAAACTACAGAGGGGAAAGCTCAGAAAGAGCAGCAGAGGGAAACAGAGTAATGACTGCCATGGATGAGCGCCTGCCTGCTCTGTGTCAAGCACTGTGCAGGGTGCTGTACACACCTCAGCTGGTCTAAGCTTCACAACAGCCCTTGGACAAACAGCCTCATGGTAGAGGTGTGGCTCTGCCCTGAGTGGCAGGGACCTGGGCCTGGGCTTGGGATTGTACAGATCTGGGTTCCAATCCTGACTTGGCCTCAGATCTGCTCGGGTACTCTTGACATGTGCCCTAACTGCTCCAACTGCAGGGTCCTTATCTATGCTTTGGGGTGTGGTGTCACCCACTCTGTGGGTTGTCATACAAAGCAAGGTAGGGAAAGCACTCAACATTGAGCCTAGCTAAGTAAATGTTAGCAATAACGATATGCTCACTTTATAGACGGAAAAACAGAGGCTCAGAGAGGTTAACTAACTGGCTCAGGGTCACACAGGTGATGAGTGTTTTGGGGCTGGGATATCAACCTAGTCTGTCGGACTTTAGAGCCAAACCTCTTAACCATTGCTTCCTTAGCTAGGTATTGGAACACCTGGATTCTAACTTCACTAACCCATGGGGTGACTTGGGACAAATCCCTTCCCATTTCTCAGAGTAAACTGAGGAGGCTGAACTAGGTGGTCTCTATGGTTTGTGAATCTTGTAGACCTTGCAATCTATCCTTGCAAATACTCTTTTTTTTCAGTAAAAGACATCGGCTAATTGGGAGGTCTATGGATCAGTGCTGCCTGGATGGCTGAGGGTAGTTGTGGAAGAGACCAGCTCAACAAGCTGGAGGTAGTGAGAGAGCACTGGTATTGGCCATGGGACTGGATCCAAGGCCAACTCCTGCCTGTTGCTGCCACACAAGAACAAAAAAGTAGAAGGTAGAGACATCAGTCCTGCCTTAAGACTCCTATAAATTCATAGTCACCCATCCGCTCATTCACATATTCATCCATCCATCCGTCCATTCATCCATCCATCTATTCATCCACCATTCCATTCCAT
The DNA here is from genome assembly GCF_009828535.3 of Hylobates moloch. NCBI lineage: Eukaryota > Metazoa > Chordata > Mammalia > Primates > Hylobatidae > Hylobates > Hylobates moloch. The sequence goes on from NW_026652279.1 coordinate 27,450,618, forward strand.
CAAGCAATCAACACATCTACCCATCCCATCCATCCATCCATCCATCCATCCATCCATCCA
>NW_026652279.1:28050687-28220153 GCF_009828535.3 Hylobates moloch
GAGCTGATGGGCAATTGTGGAAGGGCTTCTGTATGCCCCGCAAAGATCCTGGCAGATTCACATCCCTGTTGCTACCATGGCAGCCTGGACTGCATGGCCTTGTATTGGCTTCTCTCTCCCTGCCTCACTCTTCTGGCTCCCTCACCCCTATTCTCAGGTGTCACCTCTCACACCTCTCACAGCTACCTCGAGCCAGTCCTTGCCTCAGATTCTAATGTCAGGGGAACCTGTGTCTGGTGAAGAAGCCTGGGTCCTAGCACTGGCTCTGCCATGCACACACAGTGTGGCCCTGCACAGGCCAATGCCATCCTTTGGGTCTTGGTTCTTTTGTCGGCCCCATGAGTGGGTTGGATCTTTGTGACCGTGACCTGTGGCGTGGATGACATGGGTATTAGGGGAAGTCTGGATGCTCCCTAGGTGGCCTCACCCTCCCTGCCAGCCTCAGGGCCTCTTCTTCCCCCAACTTCAGTCCAAATCCCTTCCTCATCCTCCAGGTTCCTCCCACCACTTGTCTTCTGTCTGCCCCAGAGCAGTGTGTGATGATGCAGAGGCCAGGGGCCAGGGTCTGTCCACACACAGTTTCACACATGCATGCTCATGCCCCGTGCACGTGCAAGAGCATGTGTCTGAATGTGTGGGCCCACGTGTGCATGTGCATGCGTTTTGCTCAACCTCCAGACTGTAGCCCCACATGGCCTATGGGTGCTCAGACAATCCAGCCACAACTACGATTAGGCAGAGGGGATCCAAGGTGCCCTCTGCCTGAGTGAGAGGCCCACAGATCACCTTTCTGCACTGCAGGCCTGGCCAGTCAGTCCCAAGGAGAGCAGGTAGGGGCATGAGGAAACAGAGATGCTCTCAAGGGGATGGACTAAGTAGAAGAGAGAGAAGAAAGAACCTCAGTTACTGGTACTAAGTGTTCACAGATGTCATCTCCTCTTGTCCCCACAACCAGGAGGTAGGGATTAAGACCCCACTCTATAGATGGGGTAGTGGAGTGTGGCAGGGGAGGGGGGTTTATGTAGACTTAAAGTTCAAATCCTGGATCCATTACTCACAGGCTTTGGGAAAGGGCCTTGATATCTCTAAGTTTCAGTATCCTAGTCTGTAAAATGGGCCATTGATTTCTCCTCCTCAGGATTCTACTGGGTGTCAGGGGGAAAAATGAGCACAAAATGCTTTTATAAAACCCAGCATCTGGCACAGAGAAAGTGGCTCTAAAGGAGGACTATGATTATAGCTAGGATGACATGAAATGGGAGCCAGAGACTATGGACCCAGACTCCCACCTTCCCCCATTACTGTCCCTTTGGTGGTGCTGGTCAGCCCCTTGTTCTTGATGCAAGGTGGAAGGTGAGTTCCTAGGGGCCTCCCCTTCGCCCTGCCACAGGTGCACCCACCGCTCACAAGCAGAACACCAGGGAAGGCAGCTCTGGGTGGGTGCCTGAGCCCCTCCCACCCTCAGAGACAAAAATAAAGTGTATAACTGTCACAAGCATCATGGAACTGTCAAAGGTAAATGAAGTCATTCCCGTGAATTATTAATAAGTCACGAGCCTACCTATTCAATGACAGCATAAAAAAAAAAAAATTAAAAAAATAGGGTGGACAAAGTGGCTCATACCTGTAATCCCAACACTTTGGGAGGCTGAGGTGGGAGGATTGCCTGGAGTTCGAGACCAGCCTGGGAAACATAATCAGGCCCTGTCTCTACAAAAAATAATTTTTGAAAAATTAGGCATGGTGGTGTGCACCTATAGTCCCAGCTACTCAGGAGGCTGGGGTAGGAGGATCACTCAAGCCCAGGAATTTGAGGTTACAGTGCAGTGGCTGTGATCACGCCACTACCCTCCAGCCTGGGTGACAGAGTAAGACCTTCTCTCTTAAATAAAAAAGAGATATTTTTAAAAAATTAAAACCAAAAGGAAAAAAGAAATGCTGTGGGCTGTGGGAATAGTTTGCCATGAGTTTGCAGAACCCAGGAGCCAAGAGTTAGGAGAAACCATGGGCCCTGGGCACAGAATGTTTCAGAGCCATGGAAAGTGATGCCCATGCAGGAAGAGGGGCCCATCAGCTTCACCTAGGCACTGGGTCTACATGGAGCAAGTGAGAATTGCCCCTGACATCGCTTGCTTCCTGTCCCCATGGTTCATTGAATCTGAGAGCAGCAGGCTCAGCTGTCTGGATCTTCACCCATCCTGCTCCAACTTAATTGCCTTTGCCTAGACCACAGTCAGAGCTGGTGACTTTGCCAGCTGTGGCCTCACCTCCCTAGACTCCAGCTCACTGTGGAAACTACAGAGCCCAGTGACCCATCACTTCCACTGCAAGAAAGGCTGGGGATGCAGTCTGACAATAATTGCCTTTCTCCGAGCAATTCAAGGTAACTAATCAGCACCATGATGCTGGCAGCTGTGACTGCTAATGGAGCTAGAAACTGTCAAACTGAAGGTAATAATTGTCTCCTTAAAAAAAAAAAAGAAAGAAAAAAACTAGTTGATTAGCATAATCAGGGAATAAATGGGCCAATATTCCTAACCCAATGTGGGAGATGAATATGAACTATGGGGCCTTCAGGGTTTCCAGTGGAGAGAGCAAAACCAGCCAGGAAGTTGGGGGCCACCAGCACAGAAGGGAGAGGAGAAGAGGGTACGAAATGCCTGTGTATTCGGAGGTATTATTGTATGAGTGCTTCTGGAGACGTTATTTTATGTAAAATGCATGTCTGTCTTCAAGGCAGTGATGTTCATCTTGGCATTTCTCCAATCCATCCCTTTGATGTGTACTTACTGAGCACCTGCTGGGAAGGCAGCCAGGATTTGTTCTTGGCACAAAAAAAAAAAAGAAAAGAAAAAAAAAGAAGTTCACAAAGCGTACTCCCATCCTCTAAGCTGCTTATCCACCTTCCCACCCCAAAAAAGGATCTGTTCTCTGGGTTGTCAAGGTAAGACGAGAGCTCATTCGAAGTCATACATGACTGGTAAGGACACCTAGGGGGCCCTGGGAATTGAAAAACAATCTCTCAAAGTCATCTCTCAAATCATGGCAGGCATTGACTGCCTGATATTTGTACCCTTCTGATGGGTGTGTTCAGAGGACTGGGGAGAGGCATGAACTAATCAGAGTAAAGCAACCCTTCTCTAGACTCACTGTGTGCTGGGAGTTTACCACGACTATACATACATTTGTTTAGTCCTCCTCATGAGACTGTTAGGTGGGTACCATTATTATCCCCATTTTATAGAGGAAGAAACAGAGGCAGAAAAATGGCTAAATGACTTATTCAACATCAACCCGATAGTAAGTCCCAGGGCCGGGATTTGAATGCAGGAAGTCTAAATCCAGAGATCATGCTCTTAAGTCTCAGTCTAATACAGGAGAGTCAAGCTTGACAAAGCCACGCCTCCATAAGAGAGGGCAGGAAGTAGAAGGGAAGCATCACATACTGAGCACCTAGCACATGGAAGGCACTGAGCTGAGGACCCTCAAGGGCAAGTGCCAAGGCACTTGCGGCAGAAGCCAGGAGTAGCCGACACATCTACAGTGCAGGGCCCTTGGGCGGTCACTTCATGTGCTCTGGGTTTGAATTCTGGTTCTCCACTTACCAGCTAAGTGCCCTTAGGCAAGGGACTAAATTTGGGTTCCCCTGGAAGCTGCCCCTGAAACAAGGATTCAAGCCTAAATAGTTCATTTGGGAGGTAAACCCAGGACATATTGATAACGAAGTGAGAAAATTTATTAATATTATCTGTTGTATAACAAATTATCCCAAAATTTAGCAGCTTAAAACAACCAAGGCTTATTATCTAATTGTTTCTGAGGGTCAGGGATCTGCGAGTGGCTTAGCTGGGTGGTTCTGGCTCAGGGACCCTCACGGGGTTTCAGTCAAGGAGTTAGCCAGGGCTCCAGTCATCTGAAGGCTTAACTGAGGCTAGAGGATCCACTCCCAAACTCTCTCAGGTCATTATTGGCAGGCCTGAATGCCTCACTGGCTGGGGGCCCGAGGCTTCAGTTCCTCACTACATGGGCCTCTCCATCTGGTTTCCCATGACTTGGAAGCAGGATTTTCTCTGGAGTGAGTGACCTGAGAGAGAAATCAGAGAGAGACAGAGAGAGAAATCAAGATGGAAGCTATAATGTCTTTTATAGCCTAATCTCAGAAGTGACATACCATCACTTTTGTCATATTCTACTGGCTTCACAGACCAACACTAATACAGTGTGGGAGAGGCTGCAAGGATGTGGATACCAGGTGGAGTTCACAGAAAGTAAGATGGGGGAAGCCACAGAGGTCAATAGTGGACGTGACATCAAGCCAGGTCCCACTGTGGGCACTGAGAGGCTAATCCCACAGGGGAACACTGGGAGAAAGTGTAGAACATGCCTCAGAGTTATCCCCAACAAACAGGTGAGGATGCTGGGGGCATTTTCCCATCCAATCCTCTTTCATCTTTGGTTGAAGGTTGCCTCTATGGGCCCTAACACCAGCATTTTCAGCTGTGACTTCCTCTCTCTGGCCCCAAGTTTCCTGGTCTGTAAGTGAGGATGGCATCAACACTTTCATGATAGAGTACTTGTGCAGTGGTTATGCCTGGCACACAGTAAGTGTTCAATAAAGCTGCTGGTGGTGTGGTGATGTGGCTACGATGGTCATTCTGATGGCTGGTTGGGATGAAATGAGATGATGTCAACACCGCTCTTGGTAAATCCCTACTTCCTGATTCTCACTCCTGTGTTCTCTCCAGCTCAGCACATCACTTCGCAAGCTCCAGATAATAACACTGCAGGACTCATTGCTCTGATGTTCATATGAGCCCAGAAACAGACTGGGAATGGCAACAGGTTATGTCAAAAGTTCCCGCCAACTTCTGCATCCATGAGATGTGTAGGGCCCTGGGAGCAATGTGGTATCAGCAACTTGGACAGCTTCCAAAGGCGTGGTCCCGGCCCTGGTTGCTCCCCTCCTTCTTAGCAAGGACTCCACAGTACTTAGATGTCTTGAGGCCCTCCTGCATATTAGTAAAGTGATTTGTCTGAGGCTCCACAGCTAGAAAGGGGCAGAGCCAGGACTCATAACTGTCTTTGAGAAGTGCCTTACCTCTCTATTCCTCAGTTTCCTCATCTGTAACATGGAAACAAGGCAGGCTCCATGAGTATGTGACTTAGTTTTTGCACACTATGCTCTTCAATCACTGTCTTGAAATTCTTGGAAATTTTTAAACAAGGGGAGCAGCATTTTCATTTTGCACTGGGCCCCTCAAATCACATAACCAGTCCTGCAAGAGAAGAAGAATACACCTCCCTCACCCGGAGACGCTGTTTCCCCTTTTCGGCCTGCTCTCCACTCTTCTCCACCCACTGTATGCTGCGTGAAGCAGGCTTATAAGGGCTACACCGACAGGCTCCTTTGTCTTCTGATGTGTATAGTTGGGTTCAGCTGATGGGAGGCCCTGGCAGGGGACAGGAGAGCAGGCAGAGTGGGTGCTTGGATCCAAGGACATGCTACCCACTCCCCAGGGGAATGTCTTTCCCCCACTCCTTCCCTGCTGGGTCACAGAAACTTGGCCACATCTCTGTCCCTGCATGGAAGCAACAGCTCCATCCCTGCATGGAAGTCTGTGTGGAAGCCACAGCTGTGTCAGGCAGCCCTCTCCTAGAGCCACGACCACTCTTGTAATGCTCCGAACATCCCCTTCCCTTGGTCCATTTAAATCCATGGTTGCTGACCTCAGACACCTCATCATCCTCTTATTAAATGCTCCTCAATTTCTCCCTGTGTGTGCGTCTTCTATTTCCCACCAGGACCCTGCCTAATGCAGTCTCTTGTGGAGTTGATGAGAAGATTAAATAAAATCCCACATGTAGCATACTCAGCACAGTCCCTGGTACATGGTCAGTACTGGGCAGAGGTTCACTGTTACTATTGGTTACCTAGCTCCAAAGGCCCAAAGCTCTGAACCATTACCCTACACTGCCACACCCCTCCCAACGCACACGTGCATGCACACGTGAACACACACGCGCCCCACTCTACGACTAACAGGTGGTTTAGTGGAGTGCAAACAACCAAAGACCTGTATCTAGGGAATGAAGCTTGGAACCCAAATTGTCCCTAAAGAACTCTTGTTTCCACCCCATGGGCTCTGGGCCACTCTCTGTCTCTCATTGGAAATTTCTCTCTCAGGCTTGGTTCTCTGCACCCCTGATTCTCTTCTGGGAACACAGGCTCTACATAACCAAGGCAGAAGCCAGGACTTAGTTTTTCTCCCTACTTGGATGAGCAAATCACATCACAGCTCTATTGCCCTTTCAAGTGAGTAATTAGGGAACTTTGCAAGACCAGGAGGTACAAAAGGACCTCCATGATGTGGCCAAGATGGTACCAACACCACCAACCAAGGGTGCAAACAGTGATTGATGCTGCCATGGCCCAGAGGAGTGCTAGGGACCCTAGGAGGGTGGGCTCAGTTCCCTTCCCCAGGGCCCCAGTCCAATAGACTCCTAGACTCCTGAGGCCTGGAGCTAGCACAGCCCTTGAGGTGGCCGTGTTGTCCCAGGGCCATATCTGTCCTGCTCCCCGATGCAACCTTGGACCCTGGCAGATGGGGTGGAGGCTCATAAAAGTATGATGAATAAATGAATGAACACTTGAGTCCATAAGCTAGTTCAGGAGCCAGTGGAGCTCTTCCTGTATTTCAGGCCCAATGTATTTCAAAGTCCCTCCCCGCACCACATATGGCCTGAGGATTCTCTGGAAGAATCCCCCTGCTATCCCCACACACAAGACACTTTCCTCTTAGTAGTCATTTGATTCAGCCAAATAAACACTCGCCAGGCCTATGGCAGTTCCAGTTGGAAAGAAGAAAATGCTCCACTATTTTCATTAATTCCTCCTCTCCCATGTGGTCCAGGTAGAATTTCGCAGGAAAACCGCAAGGGCACTTTTAAGAAAACCACAGAGAGAGCTGTTGGCCGGAGAAGCTTGGCCAAGCTGGTGGCGAAGGGATGGTGCGTGCTCCCCATGAAGTGCTCACCCAAGAGTCCACCAGTCTTTGGGGTTGGATTCCCCCAGAAACAGACCTTGAGACAAGGCGAGCAGTTAATTTAGGAGGAAGCACTAGTGGAGCAGGGAGGAGGAGAAGGAAAGGAAGTAAATAGTCTATTTCAGAGCAGGCTACCACCAGTGGCAATGGGGTCTCACTCCCTCCTGCGCAGACCCCACCTTGGGGCCATCCCACAGAAGGGCAGCAAGCTGGGTACTCATCCTCCCACTTCTGTCCCTCTCCCTCACTGGTCAAGAGCTGCCACCAGGGCTGAGAAGCTCCCGCATGTCCAGCCTCCCCTGCACAGCCAAGAGAAAGCCCTTGGGTGGAGGGGTGAAGGGCATTGCAGGGGGAGCTATCCACACCACCATCACCTGATATGCACCATTAATCAATTAATCACCCATCAGCAGGCTGGAGCCTCCCATGATGCGTGTGTGCTTAGGCTGTGTCTGCAGGTCTGCCCTTTATAGCCCCGGCAACAGAGCTGTGAGATTGTGAGAACTGCTGTCTGCATTTTACAGATGAGGAAACGGAGCCATAGAGGTGACTTAACTTTCCCAAGATCTCATCACTAATAGGCAAGAAATAAAAATTCCTGCACTAATATAGCTTAAATTCTAGGGGAAGAAGACAAACAACAAAGAAAATGTGTGGGATTTTAAAATGCAATAAATGCTGTGGAGATGGGGGCAGGGGACAGGGAATACCGGAGTGGGGGGGAGGTAGAGAATTCAATAGAATTCAATAGAGGTAGAGAATTCAAAAAAGGGTTCCCAGAGATGACAGCATTGAAGCCAAGACTCGAAGGAGGTGAGAAGAGAAGGGATCCATGTGGCTACGTGAGGGCACCAAGTCCCAGGTAGAGGGAACAGCAAGTACAAAATGCTGAAGCAAGAGTCTGCCCAGGGCTGGGCATGGTGGCCCACGCCTGTAATCCTAGCACTTTGGGAGGCCAAGGCTGGCAGATTGCTTGAGACCAGCCTGCCCAACATGGTGAAATCGCATCTCTACTAAAAATAGCAAAATTAGCCAGGAGTGGTAGTGCATGCCTGTGATCCCAGCTACTGAGGAGGCTGAGGCACAAGAATTGCTTGAACCCAGGAGATGGAGGTTTCAGTGAGCTGAGATCGTACCACTGCACTCCATCCTGGGCAACAGAGCAAGACTCTGTCTCAAAAAAAAAAAAAAAAAAAAGTCTGCCCCCAGGGTGTTCAGAACAGGAATAGCCAGGAGGACTGTGTGGCTTAGATCAGGAGCTGGTCATCTCAGGGGATGGGGGCTGGGTCTTACAGGTCACTACAGGGACACTCATTTCTACTCTGAGTGAGGTGGATTCAGAGCACAGAAGCAACATGGTCTGACTTGCATTGAACAGAGTCACTCTGGCTACCAGGTTGAGAGGAAAATAAAGTAATGTGTGAGTTAATGAATGAGCGAGTGAATGAAAGAATCAATGAGTGTCCTTGTACCTTCTTACAGATGAGTCTGAGCCACTTACTTTAATGGAGAGGCAAGGGGCAAGAGTTTAAAGGGAAGCTGGTGAAGCCCACACTGCAAAGGGTGGAATTCAAGCCCAGCAGACAGCAGCTGGGCCTGGTGGGAGATGCTGGTCTTGGCTGTGTCTGCAGCTGCCCCTCCACCCCTGTGTTTCCACCCTGCCAGCACAGCCCCAGGGAGCAGCTGTGATCACAGACATGAAAGCAAGCCCCGTGCAGAAGATGATCAGAAGCCTTGTGACAACAGTTGTCCCTCAGAGTGCTGCTTTCAAGAGGCCTCGGCCCATCCCAGGGAGTCCTTCTCATCCTTCTCCAGCCCCTGGGCTGCAGAGCCCAGGCCATGACACTCTTACTCAAAAACAGCACACAGTTTCTGAAACAATAACACAGAGATGAAGGCTCCCCTGCTCTGAAGTGGGGGAGACTCACAGCTGCCTATGAAGACACCTTAGGGGTACTGGTCAAAAATGTGGCTGACAGATGCTGAAATCTACCCCCCATCGGAGCATTTTGAATCAAGCATTTTTTTTCTCTCTCCTCCTCCTCCTCTGTCTCTCTGCCTTTGTGTTGCAAATTGCAAAGTTAGAAAGGAAGGAAGACAGGAGGTGAAGGGAGAGAAAAATGAAGGAAGGGAAGGGAAAGAATAAAAGAAATGGAAGACCCTTGTATGAACATCAACTATGGGCAGGACACATTACTGAATACTTTCTATTCTATTCATTAGTTCATTTAGTCCGTTCAACAGCCCTATGAAGTAATTCCTATCAAGAGGCCTATTTTGCAGATGTGGAAAATGAGGCTCAGAGAGGTTAAGTCACCTGCCCAAAGACACAGAGTGGAGAAGTGATGAAGCTGGGGTTGTGTGTTCTAATGCTGATCAGACTTATGCAACAGTCTGATTGGGGGCATGTTCTGTGCCCCATTTCTTGGCAGGGTCAAGATTGGACACCCTGAGATAGCTGCATCCCAGGCTCTGCGCCTGGGGGAGTGATGGAGCCTGGAGAGGGAAAGATACCAGGTGAAGCAGCCAGGGCTCTTCCTCTTTTTAGCCCCCTGAGCTCCCCTCTGGTTCAGCCACCTGGCATCACTCAGCTCCATGTGCCCTGGTTTCTCCACTCACCCACCACCCATGAGCTGAGCCATGTTGTGGAACCCAAGAGGACTCAAACCTCAGCCCTGCCCACACGGGGCTACTAGGCCAGGAGGCACACGCAACTGAAATCCAGGGTGAACATTTTCAACTATTCCCAAAGGACGTCCCTTCGATCTTCCACAGGGATTTGACTAATTCCATTTATTCCCCACCATTCCCTGCACACCCCTCCATGACATGCTGTGTGCCTGACCCTGGGGCCACAATATGTACCTGGTGCACAAGACAAGGTACCTGCCCTCTGGAGCTCTCAGCCAGGCTACCAGGGGAGGCAGATGTGTATACCAACAGATCCTGAACAAGATTATAAGTGCCTCAGAGGCAATCTTTTCAGAGTTGAGTGGAAACTCAGAAAGAGCTCACTGTAGAAGGTAGAGTAGACATTGGAGCTGGGTTTTTGAAGCATAATTAGGAGTTTTCTCAAACCAAGAAGACAGGCCTGGGCATTCCAGGTGGAGGGAAGAGCTTGGGCAAAGGCCCAGGGGTCTGAAAGGACATGGTGCAGCCCTGGAATTTCCAGGAGGCCACGACGGAAGGAGGCATAGTGTGCCCATGTCTCTTCTTTTTTCTTACTATGCAGTCTCTAAAAATCCCCTCTACTGCTGGAGCAATTCCACTCTGCCCTCAATGTGCATCCCTCAAGTGGTAATTAGTCCAGCATTCCCACTGGAGATCTTACCCCTAGTCTCCCCCAAAAAGTATACAGGCATTCATCCAAATAAAACAGGTCTCTCCCTTGGGGGAAGTCCGCTGCTGAGAGCATATGATTTTCCTCACATTGTTACTCAAAAGATTGGAGAGGTTATTTCCTTCCATTGGAGGGCAGGAGTAAGGAGAGAAGCTGCCATTCCAGCGAGGAGGCCGAGTGACTTGGCAGTGCTATGGGAGTGGATTGGGGAGCAAGGAAAAGTGATGGGTGGGATGGAGAGAGAGGCTGGATCCAGAAGGAGGAGGCCAAGGGCCCAGGCTGGGCTGCTAGACATGCTGATGGGGTAGGGGGTGCTGTGGGCAGCTTGGCCAACCTAGGCCCTGGATGGCACAGCCAATTGCACCCCCGCCTTGCTTGGGGTGAGCACAAGCAAGCTCACCGCAATGCCACAGCTTGGGGTGGTGTTTGGAGCTGTCAGAAGTGATTAATTCATCAAAAACACAGCACACTGGAAAACTGGCTGTGACTCAATGGCTCATTAATACTCAGACTCTGATGAGCCCGCAGATGCTAATTGAAGCCACTCCGAATAAAGGGCGGCCTCCTGAGAGCTCCAGCATGAACCTTTCCCTCGGTCCCCTTGGCAGGGCACCCTCAGAGCCTGGAGCATAGTGGGTGGGCTCTAGGCCTCAAGTGAGGACAGACTCATTCTTGGTAGCTCTTGAGTGACAGGGCCCAGTGGCATTTGGAGAGGATCTGTTCCAATGCCTGCCATTTTGCAGATGGAGAAACTGAGGCTCAGGGAGGAGCAGGGGCTTTCTCAAGGCCACTTACCAAGAATGTAACCAAGCCTGGGCTCAACTGAGGCCTGAGCCCTTCCTATTCTGTTCCTCTTGACACTGTGCAGGCTGAAGGAAGGACAGGAAGGTGAACACAGTGTAGCCACAGCCCTCAGGTTGATTACAGGTCAACAGGAGGTCATTTCTGGGAGGGTTTCAATCTCGCCTTGTTCAACTCCACACCCCAGCCCCCAGCCTAGAACCTGGTACAGAGAAGGTGCTTAACAAAATGCTGAACGAATTTATGCATGAGTGTGAACAGGTGCTTTAATCAGATACAAAGTGCTCTGTGAGTTTGGAAGACGAAGAGATAAAGGAACACTTCCTGGAAGAAGAAGCATCAAAGTGAGCCTTCAAGTAAAGAGGCACTGACTGGCCCTACCTGAGCCTGCTCTGAGTATCTTCTCATTTCATCCTCACAACAACGCAACCATGATTATAGCAATGATTATATCCATTTTACAGATGAGGAAACTGAGGTCCAGTCAAGTTAAGTCCTTTCCCCAAGGTCCCACAGCCAGAAAGTAAAGGAGCTGGGACTTGGATCCAGGTCTTCCTGGCATCAAAGCCCATCCCTCACCAGTGTTTGGAAGTTCAGCTAAAGAAGCCCCTGCCAGAAGTGAGTCTTCCCAAACTCCCCCAGGATGTGGCGGGATGCCTACGTCCCTCCATCCCAAGATCATGCCTGCCCCCTCCGGTCATAGGGTCTAGTCAGGTATGTCTATGGAGGAGATCAGGATGGGATCACGACGTCCACATCCAGCACAGGTTTTGCAGCCTGGGAGTCACCCACCAACATCTGTTGAGGGGACTTTAACCCAAACACCTCCGCAGAGGGCTGCTGGGAGGATTCCATGAACCAGACTCACAAACTGAGCACTGGGCATGCAGTGAGTGCCCTCTAGGAGGAGCAAAGGTTGCATTTGGGCTGTTCATTGTTATTCGCATTTGACCAGCCTCCCTTCCTGGATTCAAAGTCATTCTTGTCTCCAGAGAGGAGCAGACCAAGGACAGCCATGGGTCACACAGCCACGGGAGGCTCAAAGCCAAGTTTTCCAACTCCTGACTCCCCAGGAAAGGTTCCTTGTTCTCAGAAAACTGCCCACTCAGCCAAGGTTGAGGTCTGTGTCCTTTGACAACATAAAAGCCCCTTCTGATGAAATGATTCAACTGCATTTCCACCAGGGAGCCAACATCTGCTTCCCACCTCATGCTGTTCCCACCCCTCCCTGGTCCCGATCAGAGGCTGGAGGCACTGCACATCAGACTCACCTGGAGTGTGCTAGGGAACGTGCATGAGCCCAGGGGAGTGTGTGTGTGTGCCGTGTGTGTATGAGAGTGTGAGGGTGTGTATGAGCTCAGGGGAATGTGGTTGTGTGTACCTAGTGTGAGCCTGTGTGTGTGTGTGAGTCCAGCAGGAGTGTGTGTGTGAGCCCATGGGAAGCATATGTGTGTGTGCACATGCCCAGTATGAGTGTACATGAGTGTGTGTGTGTAAAGGGTGTGAGACCGATGTGAGTCTGTGGGTGGTGCGTGTGAACCCAGCAGGAGTGGGGGGGTGTTGTTTCAGTCAGCTAAGGCTGGTGACGCTGCAGTTACAAATGGCCCCCAGTCTCAATGGCTCACAGCAGCACAGATTTACTTCTCAGCATCTACCGGTTAATTTGCAGGTCACCTATGGCTCTGCTCTCTGTCAGCTGCATCCCAGGACCTAGAGTAAATGGGCAGCCTCTAACTGGAACACTGCGGGTCACTGCAGCAGAAGGAAAAGAGCATGAAGGAGCCATGAACTTGTTTTTAAGGCTCCTGCCCAGAAGTGACACCTCGCTCTTCCACCCTATTCTATGGCCATCGTGGACACACAGCCGAGCCTGACTGCAACAGGATGGGAAGTGAAATCCTCTCTTGGGGAAGGCCAGGAACAAGGACACAGGCTACAGCCCTGTGATTCCATGAGGAAAAGCACATGGCTTCCTTGACTTCTCCTTTGCATGTGGGTCCAAGTGAAAAAGAGCCAGTGTGCAAATCTGCCCTTTGGGGTGTCTTGCTTCTGGGTGCAAACACATATAGGCTGGTGTTTCTGGATTACAAAAATGTGTGATCACTGTGTGCAAAAGCCCGTGGACCAATGGACAGGGGCCAGAGCACGTGTGATGGGAAGAATGCGGGAAGGGAGTGCGTGTGTGTATCCTCACCCTCATCGCAGCGCTGTCTGAACCCATCTGTATATACACCAAACGCCCCCCACATTCACACCCGAGCATACGCTCCCTTCCACAAGGAAGAGGCTCTCGCAGATGGGAGGTGAGATGCTCAATTTCCCAACTGATGATTTAGCAGGTTCATTCACCCCTCATTTGTGGCCATCTGTCACCTTCCACAAGGTGGCTGTCTCCACCTGGCCTGCACACTGTGGTTGCAAAGGAATGGCAGCAGGACCAAAATGCACAGCTTCTGTCCTTAGCTACCAACTCTGAAGATGGGATCCCCCTCCCAGTTTCAGGACTGTCCTTCTAAGAGCTGCCCTGAGGGTTAGAAGCCCCGTAGGAGACAGGTCAGCCTTAAGCCTCCCCAAAAGATACATCTCTTAATGTCTTAGACTCCCCCAAATCTCCAGCAACTTTTCTCTCCTCCTAGTCTGTCCCCACCTTCCTTAAATGGGCCTCCGGTAGGAAAAAGCCAGCCCCTAATAATCACTGAATCGCCACTCCTTGGGTGCTGGTCCTTGTGCCAGCACTTGACATGTCTCATTGACCTGTCACAAAACCCAGCAGACAGGGACGTCTGTCGTTCCCATTTGACAGATAAAGAAACTGAGACTCAGAGAGGTGCCCAACCTCACACAGCCCACCTACAGCTAAACGGGGACTTCTACCAAGGCCTCCCTGTTCAGCCTTTTTCAATGGGTCCAGGCTGCTCAGGTCACCTCCTCCAGGAAGCCGGCCAGACCAACGGCGTGGAGGGGCTGTGGCAGGACAGGAGCCCTAGATGTGGATGCTGAGGGAGGGAGAGCAGGCAGTCCAGGTCACTGTGTCTTCTTCTCTGGCAACACTCACTCCTCACCCAGGGAGAGATCCTCCCTCAGACAGAGCTCCCTTTGGCCCTGACTCCAGCCTCTAACACATCCTTAAAACCAGCCTTCTGAGCTGTGGGTGATTTTATCAAGTCCCATCTCAACCACCGCCTGCCCTGGTGCCCCATCCCCTTGGGACGAGACTGAGCCTCACACATGCTCTATGAGGCCTGCGCACCTCTCCAGCCTTGGCACTCCATGCTCCCTCCTCTCTTCCTTCCTCACACCTCACACCCGCTGCGCTCCTTATTCCCTGGTCCCCTACCAGGAGCCCTTTCCTTCTCCTTCCTGCTTTCCCTGTCCAACTCCTGACCAACTCAGCAAAGTCTTCCCACAACAGGGACCCTGTAGTTCCCTATCCCACCCAACAGTGGAATAGCACCCCTCACTCCACAAGGCAACCGCATCTCCACTGCTGAATTCCAAGTTCCCTGTTAACTGCCGCATCTCTGGCTAATCACTTAACAAAAATCCTTGATCTCCCCCACCCCAGGCCAGGTATTACTATTCTAGAGGCCAGCGTTATAAGAAAACGAAAATGGAAAGCAGGATGGAGAGTGACTCAGACTGGGCAGCAGCTATCAGAAAGGTGGTCAGGGAATGGTCAGGGAAGGCTGGCAGTGACAAGCGTGCAGAGACCCGAATGATGAAGGGAGCCATCCCATCCGTGCAAAGCTCTGAGAGGAGGGCATGGCTGGCAGACGGAGGAATGGGCTTGGCATATTCAGGGCACACTCATGTGGCTGGATTTTAGGCAGCTGAGGGAGGACAGGGCTTCAGCAAGGCAGCCAAGGGTTTCAAGAACGTTTTTATTCCATCTTTGAATACTCCAGGCCACCTCCTCCAGGGAGCCTTCTCTGATTGCCCACCCTTCGTGTCTCTGAGCTCTCCCAGCCCCGACCCCTGAGGTAGGTTCCCAAATACCTCTTGGCCCCCTTAAGATGGAGGAGTCTCAGAGGATGGAAAAAGCATTTTACAACAGGGCCTTCCTCTGGTCCCCGGCTCCATGGCCAGGAGCATCTGTGGGGTTTGGATAGGGTCCCAAATGGGACAGTTGTCCTCTGTGTCAGCTCCAGCTCCAGTTAGCAGGTCCTTCGGGGAGGCAGGCTGGACTGGCTGGAATGTGAGGCTTAGTTATTTATGGATTTCAATTTCCCCACTCCTGCATCTCCTGGGTGTATCACAAAGAGGATGCAGAAAAGAATTTTGCCTCAGACTAGCAGAGGGATCCAACTGCCACATGAATCAAATACTCCTAGGGGACCCATGGACATTTAGGGGTAATGTCTGAGAGATAAAAAGAGACTGCACAAAGGGCTCTAGGCTGGGAGCCAGAAAACCAGGTTTCTAGTTCTGGCTCTGCCCCAACTTTAGGAAAGCCCTTCTCTGGGCCCCAGTTTCCACCTTAATAAAGGAAGACATTAATCTAGGTCAGAGATCAATGAGTTTTTTTGGTAAGATGCCATACAGTAAATATTTAGGCTTTGGGGACCTTATGGTCTCTGTCACAACTACTTAATTCTGCTCTACAGCCATAGACAGTATGTGAGCAAATGGGCATGGCTGTGTTCCAGTAAAACCTTACTACAAACTGGTGGTAGGCAGAATTTGGCCTGTGGGCTATAGATTGGTTTCCTGTGACCTAGGTGACCCTTCTGATAGGTTGCAAGCAACAAAATCCCAATGCCAACTGCTGTAAGCTAAACATTACCTAGGTCAGAAGGACTTACTGGGTCACATAAAAGTCCCAGGGAGACATCAGGCATGGCTGGATCCAGGGACTCAAATGATATCATTAGGACTCACTAAACACTCTTTTATGGGGGAAACATGGCTGTCAGCATCAAGAGTTCCAGGATTTATTCTGATTGGACCAGCTTGGATCATGTGCTCCTCCCTGAACCAATCACTGTGGTGGAGGAGATGAAGTTCTCCTGATTGGCCAGGCTTGGGTCATGTGCCCATCTCTAGCGCTGGAGGTGAGTCGAGCCCCACATAAACTACATGACCTGGACAGGGTAAAGGGGTGGTACTCCTGAGGAAATTTGGGGTGCTCTTGCTGAAAGAAAGGGCAATGTACGGGGCTGCACTTGCATATAGTGAACCTTCATGTAAATTAGAACAGCACCCCTCTGGATGGACGTAGTCCCACACTTTGGCTTGGCCAGTGGAGCACAGACTGGATTTCAGCCCACATTCCCCCGACCCCCGGGTCAGACACCTGTGTGGGGAATGACATGCGCTCATGGTCTATGGGACGGCCCTGGGAGTAGACGCCACCAGATGTCCATGTGGCCCTTCCAGGTGGACAGTCAGGGGTTCATTGCATGGAGTTTGTTCTCAAAGTTTTTTGTCACGATGTCATTGTTTCTCTCTGGATAATAGTAGCTACCTCCTGGATGCCTCTTAGTCCCCAGTCACTCTTCCCATCCGACCCATACACACACCATCACCAGATTAATTTTCCCAAAGCTTCCAAGTCAATCCCCTGCTCAAAAAACCTACTTAGCTTCCCATGGGCACCACAGCAAGGTCCTCATACCTCAGTCTCATGCTCAAGGTATCCAGTGGTCCCTCCTTAGTTTCTCTTCTCAGGCTCATCTCTTCCACTTTTTATGCTGGCTGGACTAAGGGTTCAAGACTTGAGTTGGCTCCATCATTCATTAACCATGTGACCTTGAACAAATCCCTGTCCCTCTTTAGGCCCTCAACCTCCTCATCTGTGAATTTGAGGATTATCATTGCTGTATCTTGAGAAACATTAGTCATTTTTACACTATAAAATATTATACAAACACCAAGTGTTACTATTATGTCTCCTCCCCTCGTAACAGAAGTCCTCATAACAGTCATAATTCACATTTCACTAGAGTGTAGGCCCTAGATTGACCTGAAAATTTCACCCAAATATGTCTGGGAAGCCCCAAGAGACATCTCCTAGGTGCTCACCAACCAACTGGTAGCACCAGTTGCCTGTAGCAACTGCCACCCTCTATCTCTCCAGCATCCACATTTGCTGTCCCTGCTGATGCCTGGGCTCAAGGTGCTGTCCTCAGCTGTCTCTCAAGATGCTGGACTGATGCTGTAGCCAAGCATACCTGGGAATAAGAAAGAGCTCCTCTCTTTCACACCCGTGGGGCTGGGCAGAGCCCCGTGGGCCCAGAGCCTCATGCAGACCCCTGTGGAAGAGACCTCTTCAGCTTCCACCATAGCCTCTTCCTCTAACAGCCCAGCCCAGGAGTTTCTGGCCTGCCATGGTGCAAAGAGAACTCAGGAGGTCCTTGAACTTGCATGGGGGAAACATTACAGCTTTATTCTCATCCATTTCCTTACAGTAGGAATAAAGATAGCAAGCCACAGTGGTGTCTGAGGGGAGGTGGGGGAGGGGCTAATGGTGTTAGCTGTACCTATGACTCTGCAGCCAGTATCACGTGTTTTCCTATCACCTTGCAGTTGTTACAGCAATCTTTTCAATATTGTTTACATTCATCATGACTTTGAAATCACAGTAGTGACTAGATCCAATGTTAGATCTTGTTTAATGCATTGGTGGAATCGTACGTATTTGTATGTGTAACAATTTTGATTTTTAAAGTATTTTGATAACCATGTTCCTTTGTCATCCAGTATATTGTATTTTATGCATTTAAAAGAATTTTTCTCAGAAAGAGCTATATACCAGCATGCTAAAATGGCCCATGGCACAAACAATGTCGTTAGATGTCAGGATTCTTACCATCCCAGGCTCTCCTTTGCCTTCTCCTCTTTTCTTCTTCCTCCTCCTCTTCCAAATGCATGCAAATAAGGGATGCACACTTCATCAAACAGCCCTAAACCTGTCAGAGCCGCAGCTGCTAGCAGAAGCCAAGTTCATGCCTGGCTCTCTCCCGTCTCCTGTGCCAGCCCCCACCGCACGCCCTCCCGATCCTAGTGCTTTTTAAAGTGAAAAGCAGGTAGCTACTGTGCCGGTGATAAACAGCCCCTCCCCCACCTCCCCTCAGTCTGCACCCTCTTCCTCTCTCTGCTCACCAGGGCTCCGGCATCACAGGCATCACATTCCCGTGCCTGGAGACAGAGCATGGTTCTGTAAACAGGGCTGTGGGCTATACCACACTCCCTCCCTCAAAGCACTGACCTTCTCCCCACTGCTGAAGAAAGGGACTTGTGCATGTGGCCCCCTGGGAACTGAGTCTGACCCAGAAATCGTGATGACTGGCAGGCTCACCCCAAAAGAATGACAGGCATTTATTTCTCTTCTGTTCTCTGAAGAGGAAGAGCTCAGTTATGTGTTCTGAAGATTGAGGGCTTCCTCACTTTGTCTGAGATGGAAGGAATCTACCGCAAGGAAAGCAGGCCCCAAACCTGCCAGAGAAACAGGGCAACCGTGTCCAGGCAGACCTGGTTGCAAGCATAACTGCCTCTCTGTGAGACGGAGTATGCAATCTCATAGAGACATGTCACCCATCTCGGTCCGCATGAGCAGCTGAGATTGTATTAAAAGAGGTGTATCAGCCAGGCATGGTGTCTCATGCCTGTAATCCCAGCACTCTGGGAGGCCGAGGTAGATGGATCACCTGAAGTCAGGAGTTCGAGACCAGCCTGGTCAACATGCCTCTACTTAAAATATACAAAAAACTAGCTGGGCCTGGTAGTGCACACCTGTAATCCCAGCTACTTGGGAGGCTGAGACAGAAGAATCACTTGAACCCAGGAGGCAGAGGTTGCAGTGAGCCGAGATTCTGCCATTGAACTCCAGCCTGGGCAACAACAGCAAAATTCCATCTCAAAAAAAAAAAAAAAAAAAAAAAAGAGATGTATCTCCAAGGGATCTTGTTTTGTGAAAAGAACACAGTGAAAACTGGTGGGGCCTGGGGAAGAAAGGATAAAGGGAAAGGGAAGGAGAGAAGTTCTATAAACAAGAGTCCCCTGCAACCCAGTCTGCAATGGCAAAGAATTGAAAATGCCTGAATAACCATCAATGGGGAAGTGCATACAGCCCCTCTAGGCTGCACTTTGGAATACTCACAGCAGTTCAAAGAAAAAAAATGAAGATCTGTTTATTGCATGGCAAAGTGCAAAGATCACCGAAACAATTGAGTGAGAAAAACAAGTGGCCCAATGATAGCATAGTGTGATGCCATTTTTATAATGTCAACACACACAAACACAAAAAAACCCACCAGCATATGTTTTCTAGGTACATATAGATGAAATCGAGTGGAAAGAACCAAGCCTGGAAGGACATGCTGTAAACAGTTCACGGTGGTTCTATCAGAGGAGGGAGGAAGAGTGAGCGATGATTACGTGTGATGATCAAAAAGAACTGTCTTAAATGTTCTAATAGTTTACAAGGAGTAAACCCCTGAAATGCTTGCATAATTTTTATTATTATTATTATTTTTTGAGACAGAGTCTCACTCTGTCACCCAGGCTGGAGTGCAGTGGTGTGATCTCGGCTCACTGCAACTTCCACCTCCTGGATTCAAGCGATTCTCATGCCTCAGCCACCTGAGTAGCTGAAATTACAGGCATGCACCACCACGCCTGGCTAATTAGTAGAGACAGGGTTTTGCCATGTTGACCAGGCTGGTCTCAAACTCCTGGCCTCAAGGGATCCACCTGCCTCAGTCTCCCAAAGTGCAAGGATTACAGGCATGAGCCACCACACCCAGTCTAACTTTGTTTTTTTTGTTTTTTTGTTTGTTTTAGAGACAGAGTCTTGCTCTGTTGCCCAGGCTGGAGTGCAGTGGCATAATCCCAGCTCACCACAGCCTCAAACTCCTGGACTCAAATGATCCTCTCCCCACAGCCTCCTGAGTAGCTAGGACTACATGTGTGCACCACCACACCCAGCTAATTCTTATAAAACATTTTGCAGAGATGGGGTGGGGTCTTGCTACTTTGCCCAGGCTGGTCTCAAACTCCTAAACTCAACCAATGCCCCCACCTTGCTTGGATTACAGGCATGAGCCACCATGTCTCTCCTGTAATTAATATTTTTAAAGAGGGAAAATGGAAGAGAACAAAATAAGAAAATAAAGGAGAGAGAGCGGGGGGAAGAGCGAATGAAAGTTAAAACTGGAAGTAGAGAGAGGAGGGGAGGGGGAAGGGACGAAAGGGGTGGGAAGGAAACAGGTGCAGAAACACCTTGTGGTCCTCTCTTCTCCCACCTGCCAATCTCTCCCCAGTCCCCATCAGCCTGGGGCAGACAAGCAGAAATCCAAGGGCTCTGCAGGTTTCTCTCCCACTAAGATTTCAATTCCTGTCCTGGTGCCCACCTGCCCCCAGCCATGGCCTCCTGTGGAGCGCTTCATTCCCCTTATCAGAGAGGACCAGAAAGGACCTCAGCGTTGGCCCTGTGCCTGGCCCACTGATTGCCAATTGTTTCTGAAGGAGCATTTAACGGTGGGCTTTCCCTCTCCCAGAACTATTCTAGGAATGTCAATAGCTTCCGTTTGGGATAAAAATGCTGAATCCATTTTTTTCTCCTAAATAATGATATTGTGATTAGCTGCCACTCTCATGGCAAGTAATGAGAGCAGAGCGAGCGTTTGCTGCTTCTGGATTTCCTAAGATAGAGATGGGTGGATGCCACGAGCCTTAATGGGACAGCCACTCCATACTAGGTCTTGAGTGCACAAACTCCTTCTGCCTCTCAACACCTCTCTTGAGTATTCACGGCTGTGCCCATGCAAGAAAGGAAGAGACTGAGGCCCAGCTAGGAAGTCCTACAGGAACTGGGGCCTTCTGACTCCAAGGCCAGGATTCTTGCCTCTGGATTCCACTACCGACTACTCTTGGAGGGTGAAAATCACAGAAAATGAATAAGGTCTCAGGGTAATGCTCACTGGCACAGCCCCATCAGGCATAAGCTACCTTTGCAGTGCCCACCCCTTTCCCACTGAAGGAAATGCAGTGTGCCACTCATATCTCTAGACTTTACCTTTCCCAGCTGGTCTGGCCGACCTTCCACCACCACTGCCTGCACCTCTGTGCCTGGGGGCTTTTCTACAACCCCAGAAGGCTGTTGTGCCTAAGTGCTCGCTAGTCCAGAAGACTGAGAAACTAATACCCTGAGAAGCAGCCCTCAACTGATGGCTGGCAGGAGTTGGTGTACAAATACCCCAGCTCCCTCTTTCTTTGAGTAGGATAATGCTGAGGTGCATGTGCTACGCTATTTCCTAGAGTTTCCTCCAGGCAATTAAACTCTGGTTGCCCACCCTGGTAGCTGGCTCAATCACACACCCTATGTTGGCTGCCTTCCCTTCCCAATCTCACTTCCCTACCCAGGTTCCCTGCATCTCCCAAATAAACTGCCTGCACTCAAGTCCTCATCTCAGGGTATGCTTCTTGGGAAAGACCAAACAATAACCTCCTTCAGAAGCTGAGATCCAGACACACTCTAACAGAAGCTTTGGTCACCAACAATATGTCTTCTAGAAGGAACTTTCTAAGACTCAGATCCAATCACATCCTTCTCCAGGACTCCTACACTAAGTTCAAACTCTTTCAAGTGGTATCTGGACATATATAAGGGTTTTGCCTGTTCAGCAACCATTTTCCCTGACCTAGTTACAACCCTCAATTGGGCATGGGGGTAGGAAATTACTTCTCCAAATTCAGTCCTAACAGGACACAGGATAGTATCATGGTCAAGACTATAGTTAAGAGTGTGTGGATCTGAATCCTGCCTGGGTGACCTAGGGCAAGTACTTCACTTCACTGAGCCTCTAGTCTTTATATGATAGGCAACAAGGATGGGACCACCCACATGGGGTCTCGTGTGTATTAAATGAGTTCATACACACAAAGGGTTGAGTATAATAGCTGGCAGTACCCGGCATGTGGTTCAGGTGGGTTAATTCCACCCCAGGTTCCGTGGAAATGGGGTGGATGTGAATCAAGCTTAGCCAGAAAAAGACAAATACCTCTGACCACAATGACTGGCTCAGGAATGAGTCTGTGGACCAAGTTAGCCCCATGAGAACCAGCCCTAGGAATTTGCCGGAAAGGCTGGGAATGAAAGAGTCTTTCCTCTTGAGAGGATAAGGGTGTTTGTCTAGAACTGCTGACAGCCATGCTGTCAACACGTGGGGAGAATGAAGCCAACTCTCAGGGAAGCAGAGCTGAGAAAATGGAGGCGGGGGGCGGGGATGGATCCAGCCATTCTGACAAGATATACTCCTGGCATTTTAGCTGTGCAAGTCGATAAATTTCATTTGGTGTTTCAGGTGGTTTGAGCTCGGATTCCATCTCCTGCAAGCAAAGGAATTTAGGATGGAGTCACACTCTAGATCTGAATTGAATGAGTCAGATGGCCCTTTGACATCCTAAGGCCAGTGACTTCTAGGTTTTATCTTTAGCCAAATAAAAATTGTATCAAAATAATCAGTAGAAGTCCAGCTTATAAAAGTGCAACTGTACTGATTGAATTCAAGATAGAGACCCTTGAGCCCCTCAAATCATGTCACTCAATGTAAGGTGCATGATTGAGCCAGCTACCACGGTGGGCAATAGGAGTTTAATTGCTTGGGGGAAACTCTATCCACACAAGGAAAGATCACTCACATGTAACTGCCTCCCAGAGGCACCTCCACAGGAAGATCCGGGGATCACTGGGGTCACAGGACTGGGACCATTGTCGTGTACCAACCCTGTAACAATCCAGCTGAACAAACAGAAAGTCCAAGAGGGAAAGTGACTTGTGCAAAATCACATATTAGAGTGACAGCTGGAATCCAGGTGAGCCCCTGACTCCACTCTCTGCACCTCCCCTGACCGTATTTTTTAAGTTTCCGTGACTCACATGCCACGTCAAAAAGGTTTTTATTGAAACATTCATGCCGCCCTTTAGGAATTTTGCCAGGACTGCACGTACTCAGATTGTCATTGACTTAATATCTTTCTTTAAATAAATCTCTACTTTTAAACTACAATAAACTTATTTAAAAGGAAACATTCCACCACTGCCACTACAAATGGAAAGCCAGTATCCCTTGCCAAAATAGAAATTGTTAAAATAAATACAACAAAAATAACAAACAAAGAGCAATGTTATTAAATTCTAGCCAGACTCCGTTTCAGGAAGGGAGCTGAGGCCAGCTCTGTCTTTATTGAAAAAGGAGATTAGCAAGGATTGGAGAGGTGTTAAATTCATGGCAGCACTACGGTGAGACTTTTTTTTCATGTGAACAGGAGGATTAGGTGTGAATTGAAGAGGAGGTCACTTTCCACATTTGCGAGTCTGTGTCATCTAGTGCCAGGTCCAGGTCTCACCCGGAATCCTCTCCTGGCCCTCTAGTGGTAGAATCTGACACTAGGGAAAATTCTGCCATAGGCCAGTGCTGCTGCAACTTTAATGTGCAGGTGAGTTTCCTGGGGTTTTGTTAAATGCAGATTCTAATTAAACAGATTGGAGATGAAGGGCCGAGATTCTGCATAATAGTAAGTTTCCAGGTGAGGCCAATGCAGCTGATGATCCATGGATTGCACTTTGAGGACAGTCTAGACCAGGGGTCAGCAAACTATGAATTATCAGCCAAGTCTTCAGCCCCACAACCTGTTTTTGTGAGTAAAGTCTTCTTAGAACACTGCCATGCTCACTTGCTTATATATTATCTTGTGGATTACACAGCAGAGTTGAATAGTTGCAACAGAGATCTTATGGCCTGCAAACCCTAAAATATTTACTACCTGGTCTTCTTCCAAGGAAGTTTGCTGACCCCCTGGTCTAGACAGCAGACCCTTAGGCCTTCACAGGTCACTGACTGCCAAGGCCATAGGGAAAGGGGCCTGGCAACATGTCCAACTGTCATCTTGGCCACCCACTCCTCAGCAAAGGCAGGCACTAAAAAAAATTTTTTTTTTCAATGTAAGTAAAGGTGCCTGTATAGAATGCAGTATCAACAACAGTAGCAATGGGTAAATATTTTAACAGGTTAAGGATCAGGGCTGTCAGATGAGGAATTAAATTGCCTTTGAATTCTCTGAGTCAAAGGGTTGCAGACCCTCCTTTAGCACCGTGGATGTGGAGCCAGAGCCCTGAGCATGTTACCTTCAGCCTCAAAGCCCCTTCTTGTTGAAAGAGGCAGGCTTGGCTTCTTAGTAATGGAGACTCAGAGCTCTTAAATGGGCTCCTGGCATATCTACCAAAGTTCAACACACACCTCCCCAAGACCTGCAATCCCACTCCTAGGTATTAGAAAGACAATTCTGCAAGTGAGTCTTGGCCTAAAAATGCATGGCTTTTAATCATGAAATCAGTAAGTGTGAAAGAAGAACCACTGAACAGAAGTGCATTCACATGTGCACCTGAGGGCATGTATAAAAATGTTCTCAGCAGCACTATTTATAGTACCCTGGAGCAGAAAACAATCCAATGTCCATCAGCTGGAGAATGGATAAATACATTGCAGCATATCCATACAAGGGAATACTATACAGCCCTAAAAATAACAAATGATTGCTACATCCAACAGCATGGATAAATCTCACCGACATGATGTGGATGAAAGAAGCCAAGCACATGAGAGTATGACTCTATTTGTGTGAAGTTCAAGAACAGGCAAAACTAACTTATGGTAATGGAAGTCATTATAGTGGCTACCTCTTGGGGTGATATATTGACTGGGAATCTCTGGGAAGGTAAAAATGTTCTACAGCTTGCTCCAGCAGTAGGTACACGGATGTGTGTACGTGTAAAATGTGACTGAATTATACACTCAGAATTAGAGCTCTTTCTGCAGTTTATTGTATGTTATACCCCAATTTGAAAAAATTTTTCATAGGCTGCTGGCAGGCCCAGCTGATAAGGTGCGTTGGCTGCTGTGGAGAGGCAAGAGGAGCAAGTTGTGCTCCCATGGAGAGGCAAGAAAGCAAGTTGATGAGATCAAGTGGCTGGTGGCTTTTGTCACCACCAATTATGGGCCCAGTGGGGTTAGGGAGGCACCCAAGGGCCTGGCAGCAGGGAAGTTATTCTCCCACCTTCTTCTTAGAAGCACATCCCTCACAGATGCTTATCTCAAGAGCTGCTTCCAAGGTGATATCATTTTTAAAAGCCACCAAAAGCCCTCTCCTAGGACTGCCTTTGTATAAACTGCCACATTTGGCTGGGCACAGGGCATTTGGTGTGCATCGCTCTGTTGAACCCAGGCAACCAGCCCTAGAAGCAGGGATGTTGAGGAACTTGCCATAGGCCACATAGCTGTGAGGACATGCTCTGATTTTTAAATCTTTCTTTCTTTCATTCTTTCTTTCTTTCTTTCTTTCTCTTTCTTTCTTTCTTTCTTTCCTTCCTTCCTTCCTCTTTTCTTTTCCTATTCTTTCTTTCTTTATCTTGGTAGATATGGGCTCTCACTATGTTGGCCAGGCTAGTCTCGAACTCCTTGCCTCAAGTGATTCTCCTACCTCGGCCTCCCAAAGTGGTGAGATTACAGGTGTGAACCACTGTGCCCAGACACCCTTTCTTAATTACTCTAACGGTCATACTTGCATCTGCAGCACACATCAGTGCTCTATAGATAAGACCAAGAAAAAATCCTTATAGAGGTGTGACACTTTATACATATAAAGGCACTTTCTACATAGTAAGAAAATGGTTAGAAGCCCAAGCTAAACTACTTGGTTTCAAATCTCAGCTCTAGCACTTCTAGGTGTGCTTTTGGGCAAGTGATTTAACCTCTCTGTGCCTGTTTCCTCACCTGTAAAATGGGGCTATTGATAGTACCTATCTCACAGGCTTGTCTAAGGATTGCTGTAAAGCCGCTTGAATATTCTCTGGCACAGTAGGCTCTCAGTAATGTTAGCTATTCGCATGTTAGTCAATACAAGTCAGCATTTACCGAGCCCTCTCCACTACTGCAGCTGACCTCATTCAGATTTCAGGGCCATACTGGGAGTCTCTATCTCACTCCCATTTCACAGACCATGAAAAAGAAGTTTGAAGAAATGAGTGCCTTTCCCAAACAGAGGCCCCAAGAGAGTAGGCAGCTCACCAGGGTTTAAACCAGGTCTTACTGGCTGTGTGACCTTGGACAAGTTGTTTCACCCTTTGAGTCTTTTTTTTTTATACTTTAAGTTCTAGGGTACATGTACACAACTTGCAGGTTTGTTACATATGTATACATGTGCCATGTTGGTTTGCTGCACCCATTAGCCTGTCATGGAGTCTTAATCTATAAAAGGGGAATAACACCACCCATTTTATGGGGTCTTTTGGAGAAGGATTGCAGTGGTTCATGTGAATGGCTCCAGCACTAAGAGAACCTCCATAAATATTTACATAGTTACTTGGTATTTTAAAGACATGACTTGCCCATGGTCACATACCTCCTGGATAACTCTCCGGGATGTGAATCCAGTCTTCCCTCCCCATTGCCCACATTCTTTCCACAGCATGGACTGCCTCTTTGTGCCTTCCTTCCAGGTCTGTCTTTCCTCCAGCCCAACCACCTCTCTGCCCTCCAGATAAGCCTTGGGTTTCCAGATAGACATGCATCAGTGTCCTCGGTGTGCAGCACACAGGATCCAGTCTGGGTTAGTTGTCAGGCACCCACAAGTGACCGGTGACATTCCAATTCTTGCCAACTGGGCAGGGCTCTTATTCCCAGGAGGCTGGCACTGCCCGGGGAAGAAAAAATAAGGGTTTTTGAACTCTGAGCCCTGCTCCTCACCTCCTGTCCATTGAGAGGCAGATGCCCAGGCCCTCAAAAATTTATACTGGAGTGAGACACAAATGCATGGTTTTCCTTAGTGCCTTCATCTATTCAATAGATATTTATTGCATGTGTCCAGCCAGGGGTGGTGGCTCACACCTGTAATCCCAGCACTTTGGGAGGCTGAGGCAGTCGGATCACCTGAAGTCAGGAGTTCAAGACCAGCTCAGCCAACATGGCAAAACCCCGTCTCTACTAAAAATACAAAAATTAGCTGGGCATGGTGGTGTGAGCCTGAAATCCCAGCTACTCAGGAGGCTGAGACAAGAGAATTCCTTGAACCCAGGAGGCGAAGGTTGCCGTGAGCCGAGATCATGCCACTGTACTCCAACCTGGGTGACAGTTTGAGACTCTGTCTCAAAAAAAAAAAAAAAAAGGATATTTATTGTATGGGCCAGAGGTGCCCCAGTGGCACCCAAGCTGAAACCTGCAGAGTAAGAAAGAGTTTACCAGGAGAAGAGAGAGGATGAGGGAACAGTGTTTCCAGCAGAGGGAACAGCATATATGAAGGCCCAGAGGTGGAAGCCTTTTGAGGGGCACTGAAAGTAGCCTCATTTGGCTGGATGCAGGCAGTGAGCGTGGAAGGGAATTCAAGAGTCCCAGACACCCTGCAAGAGGATGTAAGGGTCACAGTCAACAAGTATTGAGCCCTGCTGTGTGTGGTAATCCAAGGGAAAACAGTCCCTGCCCCCACCAATGGGAGAATGGTAAGAAGCTGAAGGAAGGCAGTAGTAAGGTCTGTGTGGGAGTTTCAGTGGAGAAGAAATCATATGTAATTGGGAAAAAATCAGTCAAGATTCTTGGAGGTGGTAGCATTTGAGATTGACCTTGAACCTCAACTAGAATCTTGTCAACTGGGGAGGTAGGGCATGGAGATTCCTTGCAATTCACAGCAGAATAATTAAGATACACTGAGCATTTACCACATACCAGGGCATTAGCTGGCTTTCTCCAAGCAACCTTCTGAGATAGAGACTACTATCATTCACACTTTATAGAGAGAAAACTGAGGCCCAGAAAGGGGAGGTCACATGTCCAAGGTCTGTCTAGCTCAAAGGCAGGATAATACCTATAGCACAATGTGCCGTGGAGAAATGTTTATGAAGCCATCTCCTGGGGGCAGGCTCATCTCCATGGCTGCTCCTGGCCCATCTTTTCACGGGTTGCCCATTTGGAGGCATCCGCCTGTTGAGTGTTTAAGTATTGATCTCAGCACGGTATGACAGGCACAAATATTTAAACATTCAGCAGTCAGGCCTCCCTGCCCAAGATCTGTCCCAGCGTGACTCGGGGACAGAATAACAAAATGAACTTAGGTCTTATTATCTCCTGCGAGGCTTATTGTGGTTTCTCAAGTGATTACGCACATTAATGCAGGGACTCCTTTCGCTAATGGGGGAATTTCTGGCATGGAGGGGGGTGTGGTTAAGGTAATAACATTTCTTCTGAAAACAAAAAAACAAAGGCCCGCTTCCCTACAGGGGATATTTTCTTAGGTTGAAGGGGGGCTTCTCAGTGATACTACAATTTTGGAAAGCCTGGAAGATGGGATTCTTTGTTGTCATGGAGACAGAGTCTGCTATGAGCAGCAGATGGGGTCCTGGACAGGGGGCCTGGACAACAGGCAGGAGAGCAAAGCAGGTTGGTGACAAGTCTGGGGGTCCTGACTCCCAGATTGGGTCTCTTCCCAAAGTGTCACCTATAGCCTAATGAGAGGCTCTCTGGGGCAGCAGAAAAACTCTCTGGCAGGATTCGTGAGCTTACAGGCCCAGAGCCCTGGCTTTGGAGGAGGCCAGGCCTGAACTGAGATCCAGTCTCTGCTCCTCTCTTACTGTGTGTCTCTGGGCCAGTGGTTCGTCCTCTCTACACCTCTGTTTCCCCATGTGTCAATCATTACCATGCAGCAAGTGCTCAAAAATGTAGCTAGTCGGCATGGTTTTCGTGGCTTTGCCAGCAGATAGCCAAGTACCCTCAGGCAAGTCAGTGCCTCTCTCTGGGCCTCAGTTTACCTGCAAAAGCATTCGACTAGCTAATATCTAAGGACCACTTCTAGCCTAACGGCCTGTGAGTCTATGACTCAATGAACTCTCCCAAGCTGAGAAAGAGAGAGGACTATGATAATGACATTCACAATCATCATTTCCAGCATCTATTGGGTGCCTACTATACACTGGGAACCCTGCTGGGCACCAGGTCCTCCTCACCTCACACCTACAGTGCAGCCTCCTGACAATCTTCTCACTTCTGATCTTCTCCCTTTTAATCCATCCTGCATACCTGGCCAGTTTCAGCTTTCTTAAACCCTGCCTGCTCCTTTGCTCCAGAACACTCAGTGGCTCCCCAGTGCCCCTCAAGGTCAAGACCCAACTCCTTAATGTGGCAAGCGAGCTTTCCATGCTCAAGCCCTTCCCTTTCTCATGGACTCTCCGACAGACTGTGTTGTCTCTTTGTCTAGTCCTCCCCATTCCTCGTACTCAGTAGTTGCTCAATAAATATTTGTTGAGCGAATGAACACATGGATAAAATGTTTCTCTAAATTAGGCTACTCAAACTTTAGTCCTTTGCAAAGCAGCCACAAGAGTTTTGCAAAAATCTGCACACCATGTCTATTTTTATTTACTTAAATATTTTCCTTTTTTAGATTAAATAAATGTATCTCAAAAGGAAACTTTACATCATGCTATAACTAGAAGGCCAATATTACTTGCCAGAAATAGGTCTCCATTAAAATAAATACAAGGACAAATGAGCAAAGCATTCAATTCTAACTAGATACTGTTGTCTACCAAAGCTGGCGGCCTCTCAGTTAAAATGGGATTAGTCAGTGCTTTGGAGAGGTGTTAAAGACTAAACTAGCAGCAACCTGAGACTTGCCCATTGACAGAAATCACAAGGATGTAACAAAGGGATGAATAGGAAGAGCTGTTTCACTTCAAGTTATTCCACTCCACTGAAAATTATCCTACCTACCATCAGAAGTTGGCAGCCTACATTTTGGAAACCTTGTTCTGCAGAGCCCACAGCTCCAGCTCAGGAGGTATGCATATGAGTTCTCTGAAAGACTTCAACTCAGGCGTTTTAAAAGAGTACTGGAGGCCCTGCAGGCAACTACCTCACCTTCACAATTTAGTGTCCCTATCTGAAGTCTCACTGCACCAGAGACAGCTCTCAGAGCTCAACTGTGATAAGAGTTTGTTGGAAACCATCTTCCTGGTGGAATAATGAGCTCCCCATCCTTGCAGAGATGCAGACATATGCTGGACAGTCATGGGTGTAGGACAGGGCAGGGAATGTTGGCAGGGGCAGGGAATGTCATGGAGATAATTCAAGCATCAGATGGTCAGCCTATGAAATTGACCCGATAGCTAGAGTTTGCTTTCATATGTAAGCAAAACAAATCTAGAGGGATGAAAAGATAGGGGAATTCATTTCTGGTCAGCAATGTAGAAAAAACAGAGAGACAATTGTGAATGGGGTTACCCACAAAACATAAAGGACAAAAGGGGGATGGGAATGGCTATTATTATT
The DNA here is from genome assembly GCF_009828535.3 of Hylobates moloch. Lineage (NCBI taxonomy): Eukaryota > Metazoa > Chordata > Mammalia > Primates > Hylobatidae > Hylobates > Hylobates moloch. The sequence goes on from NW_026652279.1 coordinate 28,081,185, forward strand.
CCTTTTTATAATGCTTCATAATTCTCAGTCCAACACTGGATTCATGAAGACTATTTTGGTTTTAAGCAACATAAACTGAATTCAAACTTGTGTAGCATAGGAAAAACAACTTAATGCTATAAATAGCTGACACTGCCTTCAGGTGTGGTTGGATCCAGGGACTTGATATACATCAAGACTCACTCCACTCTCTGTCTCTCAGTTCTGCTTTCCTTTATGTTGGCTTCATTTTAAGTAGGGTCTGCTCAACTTCTACAAAGATGGCTGCCAACAGCTCTATGCTTAGGAGCTTTGGTGGAGATTGAGTTTCTGTTTGACAATAGTTTTAGCAAAAGTCCCAGACAGAGTTCTCACTGGCGCAGCATATGTCACATGTCCCCTCATTGAGGTCAGAGTGATGTGCTCTGATTATCTGTGCCTTGGGTCACATGTCTGTCTCCAGGAGGAGGGAGCCCCACCCAACCATATGAATATGAGTGAAGGAGGGGAAGTTTCCCAAATGAAAATTGAGGTTCTGTCACCCAAATAAGTTGAAATGAATGTCAGGCAAGCAAAAGTAGAAACAACAGGTGCTGGAGAGGATGTGGAGAAATAGGAACACTTTTACACTGTTGGTGGGACTGTAAACTAGTTCAACCATTGTGGAAGACAGTGTGGCGATTCCTCAGGGATCTAGAACTAGAAATACCATTTGACCCAGCCATCCCATTACTGGATATACACCCAAAGAATTATAAATCATGCTGCTATAAAGACACATGAAAAAGTATGTTTATAGCAGCACTATTCACAATAGCAAAGACTTGGAACCAGCCTAAATGTCCAACAATGATAGACTGGGTTAAGAAAATGTGGCACATATACATCATGGAATACTATGCAGCCTTTATAAGGACATGGATGAATCTGGAAACCATCATCCTCAGCAAATTATTGAAAGGACAAAAAACCAAACACCGCATGTTCTCACTCGTAGGTGGGAACTGAACAATGAGAACACATGGATACAGGAAGGGGAACATCACACTCCGGGGACTGTTGTGGGGTGGGAGGAGGGGGGAGGGACAGCATTAGGAGATATACCTAATGCTAAATGACGAGTTAATGGGTGCAGCAAATCAACATGGCACATGGATACATATGTAACAAACCTGCACGTTGTGCACACGTACCCTAAAACTTAAAGTATAATAATAATAATAATAATAAGTAGCCTTCATTTTTGCTACCCTTGTATCTCCACTCAAGGCTATGCCCCACATCTCCATCCAGACAGCTCTTACTCATCCTTCAGACCTCAGTTCAAATGACACTTCCTTGAGGAAACCTTCCCAAACCATCCCACACTGGACTGGAATCCCCTGCATGTGTGCTCCTGGCAGAGCTTGTCATTCCCGGCTTGTGCGGTTATTTGATGAAAGACTGTCTCCCATACTGGACTGGGATCACCTTGAAAGCTGTGGCCTGTCTTGCCCATCGCTCTGTCCCTGGAGTCTAGGACAGTGCCTGGCACACAGGAGGAGCTCAGTAAATATTTATTTGAAATACCAACGGAGGTCCACAGGACATTTGACCTGGTGATCAGTGGTGGGAGGTGAATGGGTCAAGAAAGACACCAAGATTCCCTGCTCATGAGTGAGAGTGTGGGGAAACAGGAGAAGTCAGGGTGACCTTGGTGAGCACTGCCTTGGGGGACTCGAAGATGGATGAAAGCGGGGAGGAGGCCAGATTAGGTGGGGTGGAGGACCGGAGGTCCATCAGCAAAGGCCATCCCTGGGGACAAAGAGAGGAGGGGAAGAGTAGGTCAGGGCTGGAGAGAAGGAATCTTTTCTCTGAGTTCCTGGGGAGCCCAGAGGGAAGGGCAGATGTGGCCCCATTCCCAGAAGCCTTTATAAAAGAGGGTGGGGAGGTCAGGCCTTGGCAAGGACAAGGGAAGGAGTCCCTACGTGCTGGACTGGGATTGGCTGGAAAGGGGACTTCTCTCGGAGAATCCCTCAAACTTCAAGAACTTGGAGAAGGGTGTCTGGGGATCCTACCACCATCCCTGTTTCCCTTTTGAGTAATCTGTTTCCCCATCTGTCCATCCATACACACAGCCACTTGTGTCTCCATGACCAACTGCTGGCAGTGGAAGGGTGTCCTTCCCATCCCCACGCTTACACACACTCCCAGCTGGTACCCAGAGCCTGGTCACCCCAGGCCAGGCCTGTGTTTCCAGGTGTAACGGGCAGGAGATGCTGCCCTAGGACTAGAGCAGGGAGGGGGCACGGGCCCACCCCCACCCACAGCGATCCACAGAGGGCGAGAAGAGGACGACGGCAGAGAGAAACAGAAAGGACAGGCCAACGGAAGCAGTGCTGCAAGGCTGGAAGGAGAAAAGCCAGGAGGGGAGTGCTTGCTGTGAAAGACAGGGAGACAGAGACCAAGGCGGACAGGCGGACAGGCTGGTGACCCAGGATGAAGCCGGGAAGAGCCATCAAAGGAAGGAGAAGGAAGGAGAGAGACTGGAGCGGGACGGCGGGGCAGGCGAGGGAAGGAGGGGGTGGGGAGAGGGAGGGAGGAAGAGAGAGGGGAGAAGGAGGGAGAAGAGAGCGCGAGAATGAGAGAAGAAAAAAGGGAGAGGGGAGGCGTAGAAGGGGAGAGGAGGTGAAGGGAAAAGGAGAGAGGCTGCTGGCGGTGAAGCTGCAAGAGGCAGCTGCGGAGGGAGCGCGCGGCGCGGGCCGGAGGAGCGCTGGGCGGGGGCGGGCGGTGCGGGCAGGGCCCTCCCCGAGCTGGGCGGGCTCCTGGCGCCGCGGGCCCCGCCCTCCCCCTCCATCCCTCCGGTCTCGCTCCCCCCTCCTCTCCCATCCCCGCGTCCCTCCGCCCGCCCTCGGAAGACCGAGACAGCGGAGAGGTTGCGGGTGAGCTGCGCTGAGCCCAGGAGCCGAGGAGTCGGGAGCGCAGCGCAGCCCGAGCCCGAGCGGCCCCGCGTCCCGAGCGCACCGGAGCGGCCGAGCCGCCCCGCGCAGCGCCCGTCCCGGGCAGCGCAGCCCCGGCTGCAGGTAGGAACGGGCGGCCGGCGTCGGGGCGCGGGGCGCAGAGCCTGGGATAACGGCGCAGGACCGGCCAGAGCCCCAAGCCGCCGCCGCGAGCCGGGCCGGGTGGGGGGCGGACACCTGGAGATTCAGGCCCCCGCGCCGCACCTTCCCTGGAGCCACATGAAGGAGCAGGGGCGCCGCTCGGACCCCGACGTGCGCCCAGGCCATCCGTCCCCAGGGACACGCGGGAGGCAGGAGGGCTGGAACAGAGGGGAGAATTGCATGCCCCTTCCCTCCCGCGGTGCCCCACTGGCCCCGCAAGTTGGCACTGGATTCTGCTGGAGCCGTCGAAGCTCCCTATTCATTCCCCAGGGGATGGAGGGGACGCGGAGTGAATGACACGAGCAGCGTTGGGGGGCCGTGCGCCACTTTCCCAATGCCGGGGTCAGCTGAGCCGAGTTAGAGCTATGCCCCTCATTTGTTCTCTGCGGGCTACGGCGGGGTCGGGTGCGACTTGAGGATGGGACATCTCTGGGACAGCCCAAGCTCTCAGAAACGTTGGCTTAAAAGCACACCGCGGCTTGGGCAGAGTGCACCGGAGCTAAGCCTAGTGCATCAGAGCTCGCGCCGCGCTCCCCCAGCCCCGACTTTCCCCAAGAGATGTGGGGTGCGGGCGGTCCCTTAGAGGGCTGGAGGACTGTGCCTCCTTGCTGCTTCCGGAACTGCGCTCCCCTTCTTGCTTTTGGTCTCTGCGTTTATTCCAGGGCGCGACACTGCTCACCACGGTAGCCTCGGGCAGTGCCCATTGGTTTCTGAGCACACGTCCCCACGGGTGGCACCCACAGATGTCCTGTTCTGGGCTTGGCTCGGTCTTCAGACCAGAAACTCAGACCGGGCAGTCCCCTGTTGAGGATCTGAGCTAATATCCTCCCAAAATAGACATGAACCTCAAGGAGAATTGTTTAAAAGCCAAATGATAACACCACCTTCCTTCCCGATGTGGGGCTGGAGCGCTCATTCCCTTTCCCAGGAAACTCAGCCTTATCCCCATGAAGAGCTGGGGGTGGGGGGGGCAGGGAGGGAGGGAATAAAATGGCTCCTGAGCTTTTGTGACACCCCCAAAATCAGAGACGGTATCAGACTGAGTGGCATTGGTGGTCTACCTTTGTTTTTCTGTGACACACAGGTGCGTGTTTGGCAAGAGAGGAGGGATGTTGCGTGCTGGATAGTGCCTAGATTCTGTGTCTTTGGGAACTTTGGGGGAAGTATCCTCCTGAGGGAGCCTAAAAAGGCTGTTACCTCAGTCCCCCAAATTCCAAAACAAAGGAGGTCAGTGAAAGCTACTCGCATTTTGCGTGTTATCTCTTTGTCTTTGGAGCGCATTGGGAAGGACTGACCCAGCTCCAGATCAGGGTCTGGTTGGAGCAGGCACAGACCCTCTCCAAGGCAGAGAAGGGGAAAAGGAACTTGCCCTTAGAAGTGGGAGTCCCTGGGGGAGTGGGATGGACCTTTTCCCAGAGCAGCCCTGGCAAAATGGCTGAGCCTCCCTCGAGCCTCAGAAATAAATCGTCAGGCAGGCAGCAAACAAAGAAAGAGCTCTGTCTCCAGCCAAGCGCTGGCTCAGTGGCCAGTCCTTGGAGGACAAACAGTGAGTCCCAGGCAGAGAGACGCAACCCGGCCTGTCTGGCAGAGCATCTGGAAAGTGGGGTTCCCCTAGGAACACACAGGAGAGAGGCAGCCACTCTGGAAGTAAAATCAGGGACCCTCTGTCCTGATGTGGGACACTTTATTTCAGGTCTGGAGGCTTGATGAGAAGTGGGTCTCCAGGAACTTAGATGGAGCTGGGAAGGATGTCTAGAGACCAAGGAGTAGGTAGCTTAGAGGGTAAAGATGAGGCAAAATCAAGTCCATCGAAGCCGAAAGATGCACAGTGGCCACGTCTGTCCTGCCTGCCATGGATTTTACATGCCTGGTGACCCCAGAGCAGCAAAGGCTATAAATTTTTTTACATGTGGCCCAGCACACAGCAGGACCTCAATAAATCTCTTAGAATAAAGCCTGCATGGATGGAAGGTGATGCTATCACTGGCATGGTCCTACCTGCAACCTGTACCTGTCTCACTGAGCCAGGAAGGCTATAAAATATGGCCCCTTAGTCCATAGCCGGGAATGAACAAGCCCCAGATGAGGGTTTGCTTTCAGCTGGGGCATTGCCATTTCTGGCCAGGTGACCTTGGGTACGTTCTTGTTCCTGTTGGAAGGAAGGAATGGAGTACCCAAAGCTTCCGCTGTGCCAGGGGTTATTCCTACAAGAACCGTGTGGAGCAGGCACTATTCTAATCCCTACTTCAGAGGCGATGAAACTGGATGCCGAGAGGGAAAGTGACTTGCCCAAGGTCACATAGCCAGGAGGAGGAAGGGCAGGGATCTTAACCCTACTGTTCTAATTTCCAGGCCAACTTTGTCCTATCGTGGGTCTCTGGGCCTCGGTTTTTCCATCTGTAAAGTGAAGAGATAGGGTGGTAGTTCCCGTGGGCCTGCCATTGGAGCAGTGGCTGGTCCTCTACCTTGGTGGCATATGACATGCCGAGAGCACCATGAAATAAATAAAGCACCAATATCAGGCCACTTCTTGCCATCACACAAAGACGCCGTTCCTTGGCTTGGCTATGAGCTCAGCAGCTGAGATAGAGTTCCACACTACTTGGAATTTGGAGATGTCTTTTCCACCCTCTTGCTTCTCTATGGGTCACAGGCAGAGTGTTAATGACTGTTGATTCAGCCTTGCCACCACCTTTAGCCACCTGCATCCTGAAGTCCATCTCCTTTGTCCTTGGGAGCCCATCCCTGTTGTATAGCCCAAAATGTGTCCACCTTCCCATTGACCACCACCCCACGTCCCAGCAGCCCCTCTCCTCAGCCACAGCCCCAATGCCAAACCCGGTTAGAGCCACTTCATCGCCTCTCTGCCCAAATGGAAACTAAAATGCGAGCGTCAGCAGGCCTGTCTATGCCTGTATTGGGACTACCCCTTCAATTCACCCGTGCAACATCGCCTGAGCTTCTCTGTGCCTGGAGAATGGTGGGCAGGGTATAGTCCCGCTGGATGACAGCAACCTCAAGTTGACTTCAGTTGCCAAGAGCATTGGGCACTGCCCCCGCCAGGTGAAAAGATCATCATGTGTCCACTGTTCTGTGGCTTGGCATGCCTCGATGCTGGCTTTTCAGACAGGCCCTGCTCGGGTGGCTCTTCTTGCCAACATTACCCCGTTCTCTGAAGGGCACTGGGAGATGGAGGGGAAGAGGGTGGTGCTTGAAAAAGAAAAGGTTGGGAGGCCAGATGTGCACCCCAAAATAGGACTTCCCAGGAAATGGGTCTCAGTGAGCGTATTAACATCCGGCATCTTCATCTACTCCATGCTCACCTAAGACCTCTGGGGTCAGGGGAAGGGGCTATGGAGTCAGTGGGAAGTGGGCCAGTAGCAGAGAGGAGAGTTACCTGGCATAGGCAGTAGGTGTGAATGCAAGCTGTGATATTTCAGCAGAGACCTGGAATTCAGTCATAAACAGAAAAGGAAGAAAACACTAAATATTGTTTCAATGCAATTGTATCAAAAACAGTAATAACTGTCAGTTACTGCGTGTTGGCAATATGCCAGGGACTGTGCTGTATGCCTTACTTACATAGTTGCAGTTAATTTTCACAAAACCCTGTGAGATACGTAGCATAACGATCCCTGTACGGGTGAGGAAACTGAGGAGGAGAGGGGCTAAAGCACTTGCTGCAGGATCACTGGGCTAGTAAATAGCCTTAAAGCCCAAACTCAGTCACGGCATGCTGAAATCCCTGCCACTGAAAAGCCCCTGACACTGCTTACTTGGCAATGACCATGAGCACCCCCCGCTGCCTCCACCCCAGTTGAGGAGCTGCACAGTTTACAAAGCACTTCTTCATCCATTCCATCTGTGGAGCTTTGCCACAGCTCTGGGTGGCATGATAGCTTCTGTGTGATAACTGGGGAAGCTGACTTGCAGAGAGATGAATTTGTGCCCAAGGTCCCTCAGCTGCTAGGTTGCAGAACTGGGGTTCAAATTGAGATGTCCAGCCTGTTACAACATATTTGGGACTAGATTTTAAATTCATTTGCAGCTAGTGCTGATGTCGTGCACTCAGCCACCTTTCCCTAACTCTCGGGTATCTCCCAATTTTGTCTCCACCATCTTACTGCTCAGGAAGCTATTGAGAGTGCCCTGACAAAGCCATCAGCTGCGTTTACTGTGATCTGACATGACACAAAAGTGGCATCCGATTCTATGCACGCTGCCTGCAGCGAATGGCCTTCTATTTTTACATTTCTCACAAATTGGAAATTACAAGGAGGCCAGGTCTTGCAGAGAGATTGGCTGTGGTGCTCTGAAAGCAGGGGATATACAACTAGGTGGAACGGGCCACTTCAGGATGCCAGGGGCCCTGTTGGCTGTGAAAGGGGCCCCCTAGCTGCTGGGGCTGGATGGGATCCTGGCACACAGGCCAGGCTTGGGGATGCCGGAGTTAGTGACTGCCTTGGACGGTGACCCGCAGCTCTGCCCACCTGTCGGCTGCCTGGTGTCTGCAAGATCTGTGTCTCACGCCAGCTCCTGAGATAACTGAGCCCTGGCCAGAGGGACATTCAAGGTCAAAGATGCCCTGAAACATCGACAGCAGGTTGCTTTCATGGATGTGTTGTTTGATAAGGAGATTCTGTGCAGGGAGAGGGCAGCAGCCACAGGGAAGTGAGCAAAGACATTTGGTATCAGCGTTGCGGTTTGCTGCAACTTAGCGCTGATCACGATACTCCCGGTCATCAGAACCGCACTTTATACTTCGCTAAAAATGCTCTTGCAGCTGCTCTTTCTTTTGATCATGTATGAAGTATTCCAGGGGAAGAAAATAGGGTCCTTGAGATCCTGGAGAAGAATCCTCTCTCCAATAAGGAGTGATTTTTTTAAGCTAGTTTTCTCGTAAAGCCCAAATCAGAATGACCTTGACCCAAATGAGGCTCCTTTGCACACATGTGTGTACACGCACACGTTAACACTTATGTAGAATTTCAGTTTTCAAAGTGTTTTCTCAGTCGAAGCTTGTGACAGCCCTGGGAGCTTCAAGTGAAGGTAATTTTATTGTTATTATTGGTACCATTATTATCCCCATCCAAAAGATGAAACTGAGGCTCAGTGAGCCCTGACTCCTCATCTCTGTCCCCTAGTTTCCCAGCTGATGGAAATCACCTTTTCTAGGCTGAAATCCAAGTTCACCAGGTAGCCCCTTGAGAAGGAGCCCAGATGAGGCCAGCTCTGGTAGGAGGCAGAGCACAGAGCACTCAAAGATGGAGACCTACAAGAGAGCATGGGAAGGCACGGCTGTGAGGCTTGGGAGAAAAGGGCCGTGGCATCCTGTTGTAACCTTACCTGAGCTCTGGCCGGAGATTAACATCTCCTCGGTTATGCCCAGAGTTTGGGGTCCAGAGTGTGATCATTTGGCCGGGGAGTCCCAGCAGTAACGAGGCCTGGAGGGAGAGGAAGGGATGGTTGCTCTCACACACCTACGTGCACACAAGAATGCCTTCCTCGGTGAATTGGGGGAGAAATGAACACCAGGGGCCCCCATGAGATTTCACAGAAGGATCTAAAGGTCTTTGTAGCCAGGAAGGTCGTGGGGAGTATGTGTATGTGAGCCTCAGCTCAGACCCACTGGAGGAGCAGGCTATGTGCTTCTGAGCCATGCCCAGGCACGAGGGCAGGGATGGGGTGGGGATATGGGATGGAAACCACTTGACCCTGGCCATGACCCACTCGCCTCTGCCTTTGGACTGTTGCCATGCTGGAGATTGTGAAATATCACGAGTTCTAGGAGCTTCCCTCTGGGGTGCAGGGGGAGGCAAGAGACCTGAGGGTTTGACAGTTCCCTGGCTGGATGGTGGAGAGAGAACTTGTCCAGCTGGGCCCTGACAATGAGTTCAGAGGGCCTGCTGGGCACTGGACCCTGAGCCAAGGCTGATGCTGGATGATAGGTGCTACTCTCTCCTTCTGCCAGAGGGGACCCTGAGCACAAGGGTGGTGGAGTCACTCGCCACAGGATGCACAGACCAAGTTTGGACCCAGGTCTTGGTGATGCCATCGTCACGCTGCTTCTGAAAAGCACCTGAGACAAGATAACTGTGGGGGAGCCAGGGACTTTTTCTCTGTATTCGCCATTTCTGGCTGTGCCATGCAAGGGCTGAGAAAAAGTGAAAACAATACAAAATAAAAGTGGCCAAAAGCAAAAGCCACTAGCTTCCTGGGCACTGTCTGAGCTGCCAGCCTGCAATCCAGGCTTCACTGCCACCTGAGCTGACTAAGCCGCTTTCCGCCCAAGTCAGATGTTTCCAGAGCTTAAGATCAAGGATCCACCTATGATTTAAAAATAATAATAAAAAGTAGGCCTGGGGAGAGGGAAGAAGTCATCTTACTGAAGAGTATTTTTTAAAGATGGAATTTAAATGCATGCATGTATTACATATGCATTTTTAGCAGGTTGGTTCAGCATAATGACACAGAATGATCTGATATGTGCATCTCTCAGTCTTGGGCTCTGACTGTGACCTAGGCACTGAGCCAGTACTTCACAAGCGTTGTCCCAGGATCCTCAATAAGAAAACTGAGGCTCAGGGAGCTCAAGAAGTTGCCCAAGGTCATACCACTGACACGGGGCAGAGCTGGGAATCAGATCCAAAGCTGCAGGGCTCCGAGGCCTGGGCTTGCAGACCTGAGAAAGAAGTGGGAGAGCCGCCTCCTGCTGGGCCTCAAGCCTGTGGGGGACCGTGGCTTTGCGTGCTCAGTTCATACAGCCCTTCCCCTCTTGGCTTTGCATGCTCAGTTCATACAGCCAAGAGGTTTGGACCAATTGGATAGGACGATCGGCTGCTCCCCGCGCCAGGCGCCAGTTCTCCAGGCAAGGGGAGGGAAGTTGCATGCCCCACTTCCTCCTCTCCTCCTCCATTTCCCCCATAATAGCCTCCCCGAGACTAATGACTGAGGAAGATAAGAGCCCTTTCTCCAAATGGCAGTGAATGCCACTAATGACACAGCAGATGCAGCACTGTTAATTATTCCACGGGTATTAAATGAAAACGCCAGCCCTGGAGGAGTTAAATAGCGCCACTGATCTGGCAAAGTCAGTACTTAAAAGTGGTGCCATCAGCCCGGGCCAGGGCAGAGCAGCCCCCTCCCCAAACTTGGAGCTAGACAGGAGTCACAAAGTAAGGGTCCCCTCATTGGTTATAGACCCCTCTTCAGCTCAGGGTCTGAAGCAGCTCCTTGGAGACATGGATCAGTGGCTGCTTTGGGAGATTTTCTTAAAGGCCCCTGGGGGGCCTAGACAAGTTATCCTCAGGGGCAGATGTGGACAAACAATTGGACCGAATAAAACTCTGAGCACCTACTGTGTGCCAGGTCCTATTTTGGATTGTAGAAAGAAACTGGATGCTGTTACTGCCCTTTGAAGATCCACTTGCAGTGAAAACCGTAGATTCCTTAAGAGCAGGAATGCTGTGTTGTTTGGAGTCTCTGGTCCCATAGTCAAGAACACAGAGTGGGTACCTCTGTATTACTTTGATTATCTGCTGGTTCCTTGAATGAGAGCCAGAGGCCACACAGATTGTGGCCAGAGCAAGATCGGTGGGCAGAGGGACTGGGCCAGGGTCAGGCTGTCTTCTCCAGGTACAAGCAACGTGACCTTCCTGGATGGCTTAGACCCAGATTCTGAAACGAGCCATGACGTGAATGAAGAGCTGAGTTTTCCACTTGCTGAGGCACCACAGGCAACTCCTTTGCCCTCTCTGAGCCTCAGTTTGCACATCTGCAAAATGGGGAGGATAAGGGCTATGATGGCTGCAGGCAAAACAACTGTCTCCTAACCAATCCTGGCCCTGAATCTGGAGGATCACAGACACCTCATAAATGTTTGAACAATGACATTCTGGAGGCAATTCAGCAGAGAGAGAGAGTGTAGTCATCAAAGGCAGCATCTGGTTCTTCCTCTGGGTCTCACTCAAATCTCACTCCAACCCCCAACTCATCTCCAGCAGCTCAGGTCACTTGTTCCCAGCTTCTTGGACCTGGAAAGCTATTTCTCAGGTCTTTCTAGGCTAGAGAACATCACAAAACCCACCCATTTCAGACACACCTGTGTTATAGATGGGTAAACTGAGGCCTAGAGAGGAAGAGTCCTAGGTCTTACAGAGGCTAGGACCCAGAGCTTCTAACCCCTAACCCAGTGCTCTTTCCCTTCCACCAAGCCAGCCCAGCTCCTCTGTTAAGAAATTATTAAATAGAGTTGGTGGAAGGACTCTGGTTGCCGTGACAACGGAGCCTGTGTCCTCGGGAGATAATGGCGTTGCACAAGGCAGAGTGATGTGTGTTGAATGCTGATTCAGGAGCTGCTAGAGTGAGAGTGAGTACAAGAGGAGAGTGGAGGGGACCGTGTCTAGAACTCGAGCTTCCCCAAGAAGGAGGTGCGGGACTGGTAGGGGTGGGGCAGATTGCCTCCTCTACTTCCATCCTTTCTACAGCCTTGTCAGAATGGGATACTTCCCTGCACTTCGTGGAGGTGCAGAGTCAGGTGAGGAGAGGTGAAGTGACTTACCCCAGGTCACACAACCAGGAAAGAGCCAGAGCTGGGATTATACCTCCAACCGACACGGGGGCCTAGGCTATAGGGAGGGCCTGGAAGGAGGCTCATCTGGAGGGCCAGGGGATGGTTGATGGAGACCTCTCTAAAGTCTTAAGTGGTTGTGGAGGTCCTGATGGTCCAGGAATGACAATTCCAGCCCAAGAGGAAGAGAAAACAGAATGTCAGGGTAGCTAAAAGCATCAGCTTTGGAGCCAAAGTCACATCTCTCCCTGAGACTTCCTAAACTGTGTAATCCTGGATGAGTCACTTTCTCTCTGAGCCTCAGTGTCCTCATCTGCAAAATGGGGATAATACCAGCACCTACCTCATAGGATTGTGGTGACACTGCATATCATGAGGCAGATAAAGCATCAAGCCCCAATCCTGGCCATAGCTCAATCACCAGCAGTTGTTATTATGAACCAAAGGGGAAAGTATAGGAAAAGGGTCCACTCCCAACTATGTATCGGCTTGTAATTTGTGGTGTTGGAAGAGTGAAACTGGCTAACACAGTACAAGCATGATACATAACAGGGCTCTTCATTCCAGGCTAGTAAATATCACTAGAACAAATGAACAGCTCCATCACCAAAAATACACATAAATATACATAAATATTTTGCATTTGAAGAGGAGTGTGAATGGCGTACCTCACTGCAAATGTACTGTCCTTAAAAACCTCGATGCACACCTCACTGGGGGAATTTGTGTTTTCTCTATGCAGCTGCCTAAATGACCCCATGCTGCAAACACTTTTGGAAAATAAACACTCTCACCCACACACCTAGTTTCTCTTCTAGAAGCACAGCTGGTGCAGTGTACTTACCTCCCTAATCAGGGACTGGAGAACATGGGGTTAATACCCCGTGAAACCCCAAAGTGCATCATTTGCATGCTGGCAAAGATGCAGGCTGGCAGACAACCCCATTCCATTTTGGAAGCGGAAAGAGGGTGCTGGACTCAGGCATTTGGCTGTTTCAAAAGCACTGGTGAGAGCTGCGATCCTGATGATTTAGATGCAAGCAACCATTTTGTTTATTTCCGCAAACCTGTTTGAGCAAATCCACCCCCAGAGATAGCAACCTGTTTCTGGGTCCCCTGAGAGAGAGGGTCATTTGTTCCCTGCTGTTTCTGGGGCTGGATGCCAAGCTATGAAGCAATGAGCTGAAGACCTTGGATCCTGATACCCCTATTCCATGCAGGCAGAAGAGGGGTCAGGGAGACTGATTCAGTGAACAAATAAAGACAGTTGACATTTAACCAGGATTTTAACGGGTGTGCCAAATTGCAGGATACATACACATGTCCACTTTGGGAATCGTGTTTAATAAACAATTTGCCCTAAGAATTTGATTTGATCAGCATCTCCCAGTGACTCCCACCATTCCTTTATATTGATTGCCTATAGGTTAAGATAACACTGGGCCGGATGCAGTGGCTCACTCCTGTAATCCTAGCATTTTGGGAGGCTGAGGCGGGCGGATCACGAGGTCAGGAGATCAAGACCATCCTGGCTAACACGGTGAAACCCCGTCTCTACTAAAAATACAAAAAAATTAGCCGGGCATGGTGGCGGGCGCCTGTAGTCCCAGCTACTTGGGAGGCTGAGGCAGGAGAATGGCGTGAACCTGGGAGGTGGAGCTTGCAGTGAGCCGAGATCGCGCCGCTGCACTCCAGCCTGGGTGACAGAGCAAGACTCTGCCTCAAAAAAAAAAAAAGATAGCACTGGCCTGCCTTCCACCCAGGACTTTTTCCCATCACTAACTAAAAATATGAATGAAAGCCCTGATCAGGTGGCTTATTATAATATCTGCCAGGTATCAAGCATTTACTATGTCCTAGATGCTGTACTAACTACATATTTCCCCTTTTAATCCTCATACCAGCCCTAGAAGTAAGTGTTATCACTTCTGTTTTAGACAGAGAGGGTAGGTGACTAACCTACAGTCACACAGCATTGAACCGGAGCTGAAACTAAAAACTAGGTGTCCTTGCCCCTAGGGAAGGACAAATTTTCTTTAAGTCCCACGAACAATGAGCATACTTATGAAGAGCTCCTGCTTGGGATATCATAGGGTGATCAGAAGTTTGTTTGTCAGGAGCCATGATAGGGGCAGGCAGAAGAGAGCATTGGTCATTGTCCGTGGGACTTAAAGAAAATTTTTTCAATAAAAATCTGATTTTTAGCCAGACATGGTGGCACATGCCTGTAGTCCCAGCTACGTGGGGGACTGAGGTGGGAGGATTGCTTGAACCTGAGAGGCAGAGGTTACAATGAGCCGAGATCATGCCACTGCACTCCAGCCTAGGTGACAGAGTGAGACCCTGTCTCAGAAAAAAAAAAAAAAAAAAAAGAACCTGATTTTACTAAATGGGTAGACTGTTCTTGCTACAAAGGAGTTTCCACTTTACAAAAACAAGGGGCTATATACCATCAAATTCCTTTCCACAGCTAAGTGAGTGAGTCAAGAACAGATGCACTGGTGAACGTGAGCGTTCAAGTCTTTTAAAAATAAAATTAGCCTTTATATTGTGGGAAAATATTTTAGACCCTGGAATCTGACCCTTAATTGACTCTGAAAATACACACCTCCCTCATTCTTGCAGCATATTCTAAAGCAGAGTCTCTCTGCAGTTTTTTAAATCCAACTGAGCTTTTATTAAGAAAACAATAGGATTTGTTGTTTCCCAAATATAAAACTATAACACCAAACATGCTTTTTCAAACTTCACCACTCTCAAGAGTTTCACATATCCCCTAGGGAAGGGGCAATATTAACCCTCATCCATCTTCCACTGCTTAGAGAAAGAGTTCTACTGAGTGACTAAGATTGCACCATGTATACAAGAATTGCAAATTCAGGGGCCATCGAGGGCCAGACAGGTCACAGAAATGAGTAAAGAGGTCAGGGATAGGATGACAGTAATGGTGAGATTTGTAGTAAACTAGAAAACACATCACCACTTCCCTTCTCCAAAGCATGCAAGTTCAAGTTCTAAAATTCAAATCTGATACCACTCAACCAAACATATTTGTGGGACCCATTCAGCTCAAAACCACCACATTGAGATCCCTGGTGCTTCTTATTGTGACCTTGTGTGATCTTGATCCAGACAGTTTCTCTTTGGGGCTCAGTCTGATTGTCTCTAGAAGTGGCTGATAGAGCCTGCAGAGCTGTTGAGAGGGAGGAATGGAGTCCCAGGTGTGGACACTTGATAAAGAGCCGTGGTGCTGTCTGCAGCCACTGTCATGGATGTGCCTTCTGCGACGCTAAGCCAGCTCTCCGTTTGGGTTGTGCTCCTGCACGTGACTTATTTGGTTCATCGTTTAGTTCAGCCAGCCCTTGCAGTGTTATTTTTTCTTTTCCCCAAATCTGAGTTCTTAAAGGGCCTTTATCTTAATGCCCGTCGGAGCCTTCCAAGCACATCTTGAACAGGAATGAACAGCTATTTTAACCCCACGGGCTTCTTACAAGTGTGTTTTAAAAGGCAAAGAGCGATGTAAAAGAATGGCAAAAGGTCATCGTGCCGCTCTTATTTCCTGGTCTGAGTCAATCGTTTCTGGCCGGTTGAGCATCGGGCTTTTACAGAGGCATCCCCTGGAACTGAAGTCCTCCAGAAAGCCCCACACCCCTCAGAGGCAGGAGGAAGAAAGGAGCCTGGAACAGGTGGTGAGGGTGCAGAGGGTGGGCACCCGGACCTGTTCCACAGGGGCTCGCCCTCATGCCCAGCACAGGGTTGGGTACTCAAGCTGGCAATGGGAGGCAGCTGCCCTGAGTGGAAGGTTGAGACTAATGGGCTGGCCCCCAGCAAATACAGTCAGAACCAACGAAAGGAAGTCAGTGGAAGAAGTCCTGCAGCCTGGGTTCAAAACTCCCGGCTCCTCAGCCACTTTTGACCTTGGCCTCCGCCAACCTCAGGCTTCTCTTGGCTGAAAGGTAGGCTCCTTCCCTCCCTCCTTGGGTTCAGTGAGCTGACACAGTGGAGCCTTGCACAGCTTACAAGCAGTGAATGGCACATCTGTTTTCCCTTCTGTCCTCCCTTCCTTCTGCCCTTGTTTTTCCTTTCCCCTTTCTGATCCCTTCCTGTGCTCCTCCTTTCTTCCTCCTGTTTTCCTCCTCATCACTCTGCTCCTTTACCCCAGCCTCCTCCTTGTTTGTTTCTCTCCTCCTTTCTTTCCATACCCTTTTCTCTCCTTTCCCCTTCCTTCCCACCGTCCTCTCTCTCCATCCCTCTCCACTCTTTCAAATCCACCCAGGGGGATGCCTCTGAGTTCCTGTGTCTGATCCCAGGGTTCAATGTTCCTCATCCTGCAGCAGACGTTTCTGCGGGCACCCACCAGCCCCAGCATGCGCTCCAGGGCCAGCCCAGGGGTTGACATCCAGGGCTTTCCTTACAGGAAGCAATCAAGAGGGTTTCCAGCATTAAACCAGCAAGGCCAGTTTCTGCCCAAGAGCATGCCTCACTGGCCCCACAAGAAGAAACAGGCCTAAGGCTCAGTGGTGTGCCAGAGCCTGCTCACAGATGGCACATACCCAATCCTATGACCTCATATTAGTACCTTGCATGGGCCACGGTGGGAGTGTTTACACCACAGAAATCAGCAGATGCTGCAAATTGAGTCTTCTGTTTTGTTTCCTGAGAGCCTATTGTTAAAGTGTACTAGCACACCATTGCTCTGTAGACCTGCCACCTTCTCCGAAGCAAACGTTTCTGTGCTGAGGCCTTGTAAGAACAATGTCCTCTGCCATAGAGGGCAGAACCCAGAAGAGCGCATGCATATCTAGCACTGTTCAAGCTGCCTGCTGTCGGGGAAGCAGAGCAGGTAGAAGACCTGGGCCCCGTTCTTGCATAGGTGACAGTGCAGCTGGGAAGCTAAGATAGAAGAATCCGTAATTAGTCAGGGGAGAAGCCACGTTGCATAGGGCGACCAGGCCTTCCTCCTCGCCCCCACCGTGGTCCTGGCTCAGGCACTGTCCCTCATCCTTGCACCAGCCCTGCTACAGCAACCTCCACCCATGCTCCCTCTCCTCTCCTCCTCCCCACACAGCTGCTGGGCAGTCTTGCCAAGTCACCATCACATCAAATCTCCCCATCTTCCGTGGTTCAGGTGGCAGCCCTGGTGACCACCCCATGCCCACAGTAGAGAGGGATAGTTAAGAACATGGGCTTTGGAATCAAACTGCAGTGTCTGGGAGCCGGGAAGTTGTTTTACTGTCTGGACTTCGGCTTCCTCATCTGTACAGTGTGCAGTACAGAAATGCCGTCAATATATTAAGCACTTCCTCAGGCTTCGGTGTGATTATCATTCTCATTACAGGGTAAGATGTGCCCTCTTTTCCTGCATCAGAGCTCTTCACTACTACTGGTGGCTTCCTGTTCACGTTTCCCTAAATCACCCCAGGTTCTAGCCCCCAACAAGCCTCCTCACTGTCTCCAAATATGTTCTGTATTTTGGCTTTGTTCTCTCTGCCTGGAATGGACCAGGAGCAGTTAGGGTTGCAGTTAAGAGCAAGGAGTCTGGTCCTGCTCCTCTAGCTGTGATTATTTTAAAAATATCCCCACTTCTGCTCCCTTTTCCACCAACCGCAATGCTACCCCTCCCAGTTGCCTGCCTGAACTCAGACCCCAGGGCAGGGTGCCACCTCTCCTTCTCTGCGTGCTGTGGAAGAACTTACCCCGTGGATGTGGATTGTCCATGGCCCATCTCCCAACTGTCCCGAGAGCTCAGTGGCAGCAGGACTCAGACTCCAACTTGCATCTTTGTCCCTCAGCACCCAGCATGAGGCCCGGCTCCCCGGAGGTGCACAGTCGATGCAGATCAGATTGAAAATTGCCTTGACAAAATGAAGTTCTCAGTCGGGCACTACAGATAATTAGGGGCCAGAACAGACGTTAGTAAACCACTGATCGTGTGAGCAAGACAAGCAGGATTGGATCAGAGTGAGGTGGAGCTGGAAATTGGAGTCTGACTCTCCTGCTTGCACACAGAAGAAAGCCGAGGCACAGAGAGGGGAAGGGACTGGCATAAGAGTCACACGGCTAGTAAGTTTAGAGTGAGATTTCAGACCTGTGTCTAGTGGACTTCAGGGCGTCAAGCTAACTGCCCTTCCTCCCCAGGTCAGCTCCTCGCGGCAGCTGCAAGGCACAAGCCACGTCTGCGGGTGGAGGAGAGCTGGGGTTTCCAAGACGGGAGTGCTGCCCCTAGAGGCTGGCTGCCTCCTGGGGACTCTGATTAGAGCCCCCAGCCCCACAGCGCAGCCAGAATCCCACGTGACCTCCCAGGGGCTCCCTGTATACCTGTAGGATTTGTCCAGCACAACCATAGGAGCCATTTTGGAGCCAGAACTCAGAGGCTTTCATGCTAGCAGCCTCTCTTGGGTTTCTTAAAAAGAACAGCAGAACTTGTCCTTGTGGAGGTTTGTCCTGGAGGGAGGTGGCTGCTGGGGACGGGCCATAGTTGTACACCACAAATGGAGGGCTTGGGGTGTTCCACGGGTACCCCATTAGAGACAGCAGAGTGGTTAAGAGTTTGGACACAGGGGCCCAGCTGCCTGGGTCAAGGCTTGGCGCCCCTAGCTCCTAACTGGGAGACCTTTGGCACGTCACTTTAACCTCTCTGTGCCTCAGTTTACCCATCAATAAAATGGGGGCTAAAAGCAATTTAACAGACGAAAAGCATTTAGAGTGGCCCCGGCACATTAGTAAGTGTGCCCAGCTCACTTCCTCCCTGTGCTGAGCTCTTCTTTTTCTTTCACCCGTTGCTAATGAAAAGTTGGGGAATTTTTCTTTTCTGTAGGCGGCTGCAGAAGAAGGAGAACCATCCTCCTAGAATCTGTTTCACCGTTGGATGGGTCTGTCATATTCCAGAAGTTGCAAAGTTGAATTTGTTCTCGCCTGGGTTGTCGGGGTGGGGGTGCCCTCTGGCCTTCTTCCACATTGTGGTTTCAGAGGTGTCCTAGAAAACCTGACTTCTAGGCTCTCAGAGGCTGAGAGCAGAGGGGAAGGGCTAGAGCTTCCATTTATTCCTCTGTCCTAGGACAGTGAGGCTAGGCAAACTCATCTCCACACAGTCACATTTCTCTCCCTCTGGCATCCAGCAGTCATACTTGGGCAGGTCAGGTCATGAGGCCCGATAAGTCTAATGGCTTCAGGGAATTTCACACAGGCCAGTGCCTGGGAGGCACTTCCTGGACAAGCAAATAGCACCAGACTATAACTCAGAGGGCCTGGGTCAAGTCCTGTGTGACCTTGGGCAGGTCATTTGACCTCTCTGGGCCTTAGTGCCATCATCTGCAAAATGGAACCGGTGATCATTTTAGCGTCAATGTATTTAGCACTTGCTGAACTGGGCACGGTGCTAGAAAATTCAAATCCAGTCATCACGAGTAGGAAGTGCTTACTATTCACCTCTTTTATTGACGAAGAAATAAAAACTTTTTTTTTTTTTTGACACGGAGTCTCGCTTTGTCGCCCAGGCTGGAGTGCAGTGGCACGATCTCAGCTCACTGCAAGCTCTGCCTCCCGGATTCACGCTATTCTCCTGCCTCAGCCTCCTGAGTAGCTGAGACTACAGACACCCACCACCATGCCCAGCTAATTTTTTTGTATTTTTTAGTAGAGACAGGGTTTCACCATGTTAGCCAGGATGTTCTCAATCTCCTGACCTTGTGATCTGCCCACCTCAGCCTCCCAAAGTGCTGGGATTACAGGTGTGAGCCACCGCGCCCAGCCAAAACAAAAACTTTGAGGAAATAAGTAGCTTACTTTAAAGTCACAGTGGGATGTTGTGAAGAGTAGGCATGCAATAAATACTACTGACAAAGACACCTGCTTCTGCAAATTCCCTCTAGGTATGTTGAGGCAGCTGAGGGATTTATACCAAGGCATGAAACTGCTTTCCTTCATCTCTTAAGTAAAAGTATACGGCTGGCTGGGAGTTGGGAGTCCATAAGGTTCAGGCCACTTTCATGCTGTGTGACCTTGGGCCAGCCACCAGTCCTTGCTGGGTTTTTTTCTTCATCTATAGAATGCCATGGTAGACCAGGTGCACCGGTTTGACATGGAGCAAGTCTGGACCAGGAAGGAAGCCAGCTGGGTCTTGGCCCTAAGCACCACTGTGCATGGGGCTGAGGATCCGAGAATGGAGGCCTCCCATTTAGACCCCAAGCTGTCCCAACCAGCTCATTTCTCCTGTAGCCTGCATCCCACCACAGGCCTGGCTGGCCTCTGAGGTCTTGTTAAAATGCTGGGCCTTGGAGACCCTCTCTGGCAGCTCCCTTTCCATTAGGGCACCTTCTCCAGGGAGCTTTCCCTGACCTCCAGGACAGCGCGTGGCAAGTGCTGCCCACAGCACCGGCTGTCCCACACAATTCCAACCTTCCTCTAACCTTCTGTACCTGATCATCCACTATTAATTGGTCTTCACATTTGTATAACATTTTTCAATTACAGAGCACTTTTGCGGCCATTCATCTCTTTGAGTGGCAGCCTAAGCTGCTATTTATTGACACTTCCTGTGTGCCAGGCCCTTGGCTGGCCTCTTTCCATGCATTATCATGCAATTCTCAGAGCAATTCTGTGAAATCCACATTTACAGATGAGAAAATTGGGACTCAAGCAAGCCAGATATGTAGCCCTATTACACAGAGATTTGAACGAAGGCCCATGAAATAATCTGGGTCATCCCTAACAACAGCTTCTGAAGCTTTCATATGTGCCTAAATCACGGGACCTGGTTAAAAATCAGCTTCTCATTCCACTGGTCTTGAGTGGGGCCCAAGATTCTGCATTTCTGACAGGCCCCCAGGTGATGCCGATGCTGTCTGTTGAAGAACCGCACTTTGAGAAGCAAGGCCCTGAATCACTGGGCAATTTGAGACCCCAGGCTGGCAAGGCTGTTTCCTTATCTGTCAGATGGGTGAAGTAGCCCTGGCTTACATAGATGGAATGACTCCCGGATGATATAGTGCCGCGAGATGCCTGGCACACAATAGGCGCTCAATAAATGCTAGCTCTTCTCCTTCGATAGGAGCTGGCATGAGTCTGGGTACACAACAGATGCTCAATAAAGCCTTGTCCAATGGATTGAGCCTAGCATTTTTCCCGAAGGCAGAGAATGAACTGTATTATGTTTCCCCTTGGAATGAAGCCAAACTCAATATTAATTTCTTTCTTGAACCACGGAGTTTCAAAAAGAAATAAAGGCAAACTAGAGTGATTGCAGTCTGAAGCGAGCCTCTGTAATTTCTGTAATTACAGAATGAGAGCAAAGCAAAGCAGGCGTGAGCACAGCCTCATGGAGGGAGTGGGGTGGGGGTGGGGGGAGGGGAAGAGCAGGCCCTACTCCCCGACCCACTGCTCCCCCTCCTTGCTTCCCTGGCTTTTCAGGGCTCCCCACTCACTCCATGGCAGGGCCATGGCCTGGGACAATGGCAGCCCTGAGACTCCAGCCCTGGCCTCTGGGTCTCTGCCTAGGTCCCCACCCCACGCAGCCGCCTGTCCCTCTGATGCAGTGGGACAGAGGGAGATTGTCCAAGGCGGCTTCCACACACTTCCCTCCCCCTTGCCTGCCATCTGGTCCAGGCCTGGGCTGCTCCCAGCCAATCATCCAGCAAGGCCCATGGCCCACGGGCCCCACCTCCAGAATAGATCCTGGGTGTCGGTGACACTTCCCCCCACTTCTGCCCATCCAGCCACCCCCATGCAAGCCGCCATCATCTCTCTGGACTGGCAGCCTCTGATCATGTCTCCCTGCTTCCCCCTTGCCCCTATGCAGCAGCCTTTTCTGGGCAGCCAGAGGGAGACTCTTAAACTAACCATAAGTCAAATCTCCCCCACCACTTCAACCCCCACTTCCTCCCATCCCACTTAGAATGAAACCTGAATCCTTGCTGTGACCTCTGAGACCTGTGTGACCTGACCCCTGCCCACCACCTCTGCCTGAATCCATTTCCTCTCACACTGGACTCCGAACACCTTGGCCACCTTGGTGTCTTTCAAAAGTGCCAGGCTCATTCCTGCCTCAGGGCCTTTGCACTTGCTGCTCCCTCTGTTTGAAATACTGTATCCCAGAGAGTCCCATTTCTGGCTCCTAATTCAGACTGAATTTTTTTTTTTTTTTTTTTTTTTTGCTCAGGCCAAATAAAACAAGCCCAAGGGCCAGTTTTGACCCATTTTGCCACTTCTGATGTAAGGCTTCCAAACTGTACATGTTTTCTTTCCCTTACAAAGCATCTTGTCATTCAGAGATTGGCAGAGGAATTCTTTGTGCTTGGTTTGGCCCCATTTTTATCAATGGCTTTAACACTTGGTCACAGAGCATACATTGAGGAAGGATGGGATATCC
This sequence comes from Hylobates moloch, assembly GCF_009828535.3. NCBI lineage: Eukaryota > Metazoa > Chordata > Mammalia > Primates > Hylobatidae > Hylobates > Hylobates moloch. Next base: position 28,103,239 of record NW_026652279.1, read on the forward strand.
TGGGAACGTTTTACCATCTTTCTGCCTGGAGTGTCTTTCACTAACTCCGTCCTTCCCAGAGGCCCCATGAGCGAGTCATCTTCTGGTTTACGAATCTGATCCCATTATCAGCCCTGCCCCATCCCTGCAGCTAGTCCCCAAGTTCCTTAACCCAGTGTCCAAGACCCTTCATATACTGACCTTCCTAGCTTCACACTGTATACTTTAGTACATGTGTTTCCCTCCACTTGGAACACCTTTTCTCTCTTTTTAAACCTGATGAACACCTATTCAACCTTCAAAGCCTTGCTCAAATGACCCCTCACCTAGGATACTTTCTCTGGCTGTATTAATGCATTTCTTCTAGGCCTACCATGTCTTATTCTTACACCTCTTGCAGCACTTATCACAGGGTATTATGATCAGCTATAGGCAGAACTATTTCTCCTTCTAGGCCATGACCTTGACAAGGGCAAGGGTCTTGTCTTATTAAATTCTCACACCCTGAGTGTCCACCCCAGCTCCATGCACATAGGAGGCCTCAGTAAGTATTTACAGAAATGAATCTTTCTGCTGGAACCTGTTAGTTCACTGATTCGGATTCTAGTGACCAGGGTGTAGTTCAGAATACAAAATGCTTGAAGAGATGGCTCCATTGTCGTTTCAGCACATAGCATGTGCTCAGTAAATACTTGCAGAATGAATGTGTTAGTGAGTGAGTACAGAGGACCTGACCTGTCATCACTGGTGGTCTCACATTAATAGTGCCCTTTGAACGTGGCTTTGGTGGAATTAAGTTAATCATGGTATAGTATGCACCTGAAGGAATGTGGAGCCGGATTCTAGGTCTGCAGAATGTTGTCACCTGATGAAGAAGAACTGGAAGACGCTGGAAGAAGGCTTTGGAAAAATGCCCAGATCGTGAGAAGGTGAGAGGTGTTTCTTCTGCCTGCTCCACCAGCAGGTAAAGGAGGCTGATCACAGGCTGGCGCTCAGGGCGAGGTGGAAGAAACGCGTGGTCTTGCCACTACAGACCCACAGAGCTGTCCTCCAACATGATCCAAGAGAGCCACAAAACAGGGGTGTGTCTTGGGAAGGGAAAAGTAACAACGCAAAAAGGTTGGTTCTCCTTCAGAGAAATGTTCTAGAAAGACAGCCAAGTTACCCTGCCGTGAACTCACACACACCTGTGCTTTCTGCATGTTATTTTTCATAGGAGAGGGAAGTGCCAGGAATTAAAATTGCCGAAGCACTATTCCCCAGGTGTGTGGGTGAGGCGCGCTTCCTGGGACCACTCCATTTAAGCATTGGGTCCCAGGCGTGTTCACTAGGAGGAGGCTCTTTATCAATTTCCTCCCATGGACCAGATGATTGAGATTTTTTTTTCTACCAGACTTTATTATAGAATAATTACTTTTGTATTAACTAAACAAACAAATGTACCACTCCCAGCTTCTGACTGGCCCAAGGTGCTGAGCTAGACCTCTTTGCTTTGGTACAAAGAGAGCCCAGAGCCAAGAGACTTGACATTTCTGTTAGCTGGTATTCCCCAGGGGGACTAAAAGGATGATTTCCATTGGAGTTTTTAAAATGCTGAAGACACTGAAAGACCTGAATAGTAAGCCCTTAATAAACGTTATTCGGTACTATTATTGTTGTTGTTGTAGCCTTCTGGGAAGTTGCGAATGCCACATTAAGAACAATGGACCCATACCCAGATGGTGGCGATTGCAGTGATAACAATGGCTGAGATTTCCTAAGCCCTATGTGCCAGGCATAGTTGTACATGCTTTACACACAGGATCTCATTTAATCATCACCATAACACTCGGAAGGAGGTATTATTATCTTCCCATTTTATAGATGAGGGTCAGAGAGGTGAAGTAACTCACCCAGCATTAGTAGGTGTTGGAGGGAGCCAAGGTCTGTCTGACTCAGCACCAGGGTGGCTTTGCTGCTGTGTAAGTCAAAGAGCCTTCTCCGTTCTAAATCCTCAAAGAAGTATGAGTTGTATCAATTCATGGCTTTACTTTGTTTATCTTCATATGTGCCACATCTTCTAAAAAGAAAACTCCAAATATAGTCATGTGGCTCCTCCTAGGGAATTATAGGCATTTGGCTGAATCTGAATACATATCCCCGTATTCCAGAAATTGGAAATCACATGTATGTCTTCTTTATGGTGAGGTCTTCAGAGCAGCCACCATCTCTGATCGTTCAGGGCTTGGCATGAGGAGGTGCTCAATATAGTCATGGAGAAGAACTCATGGACTGAACTTCCTGGTGAACCAGAGGGATGGTGCAGAGATTTAAGATTGCAGCAGGAACCCCCAAGCCAATGTAAGCAAAACATCTATTTCATGACTATGGGAATGTTTTGTAAAATCCAAGCACCAGCCTGAAGAAAGCCTGGAACTGCAAACTAGGAGCTTTGAGACTCTCTATCTTTTGATGTCTAGTTTTCTCCTTCCTCAGCAGACCAAATCTCACTCTGAGTACAAGATGGGCAGAGGATGGCTGCCCCAGAGTCCCCAAGTCACTGGCAAAACTGCCCTTCTTCCTGGGTCCCATGCCAAATTTCCAGGGAAGGAATTTGATTGGCTAGCCTGGGTCGGGTGGTCAGTCCTGATCCAAGGTGATTGGATCATTTTGAACAAATATGGCAGCTGGAGCCCACAAGGGTAGATCACGGGACAGTTAAGGGCATCATTGTTACCAGAGTTAATGGCCGAGGCTGCTCTCTCCTGCGTATCCCAAGACTCCCTGGTAGACCACAGAATCGGCCGCCTCCTACTATCCTGCCATTCTCCAGAAGGGGAGGTAGGCACCCTACTGAGTCCAGAGCTCTCTCTAACATTGCCATGCCCAGGCCAGGATCTAGATGGGCATCCAAGACCAGCCTGTGTGCCGTGAAGGAGTTCAAAGTGAGCAGGCCATCCCTGAGAACAAGGAGGAGGGGTGTTAGGAAAGTTTGGATTATCTGAAGATGGCCTGGTTCTCCGTGAACTCTGGGAGGAGATGATGGCGTTTGGTAATGGGGACTGCATGTGAGGGGCTGGAGGGCGAGTGCACAGCAGACTGGGCCCCCGCCGGGCAAAGCTGCGGGGAGGAGGCCGCGTGGGGAGGGCCAGGGCCACGCCGCACCTTGCTTTGGCTCAGCTCCCACCTCTGAGGGTCCGCAGACTGGTGCTTCACATGTTCTGGTTTGTTCTGAGGGTTCCATAAGTTTATTGTGTGTTATATTATTAATTTAAATCAGTTTTGTAGAACATTATAGAAATTTAAAAAGCACAAAGAAGAAAACAAAAGTCACTCAAAAACTAAGCATTGTAACCAGCTTTGGGTATATCCTTTCTTAAAATAGATGTGGGGGGAGGGGGCAAAATGGGATAATTTGAAATAAACTGTCTGGAAACCTGCCTTTCTCACCCCAAAACAAGGTGCTCTTTCTCGTGTTCTTACGTGGTCTTTTTGTAACATTTCCACAAGTTTGGATGGAGGACAGAGAAAAGTCTCAGCAGCCCCTCTGTTGGTTTCTCTTTTTCTCTGATAAAATTATGGAATGTCTTCTCCACGCTGCCCTCATCCCACCCCCACAGCTGTCCCGAGGGCAGCGGGCCCCACTCCTGCATGTTCCCAGCACCCCCAAGGGCCAGTGCCATGCTGCATGGACTCGCTGCGGCCACCCTGTCTGGGGACGCTCTGCGGGACACGCGCACAGCCCGGACGCCCTGGCAGGCTTCCTGCACCCCTGCTGCCCTCTGTAGGAGCTGCCTGCCTGCCCCACCACTGCTTCACCATCCCTCCTCTCCTCCCCTTCTCTGCTTTGCAGGATCTCACCCAGGGTGGCAGAAGGAGCCCTTCTGGAGCTGACCCACCCCCGACGACCATCAGGTAACGTCAACAGCTCCGGTAACAACATCCATGAGTGGAGTTCTGTCTCTTAAACAGGTTGGCGAAAAGCACTCTTGCAGCGATTACAGCTGAGTTTTGATGCAACTCTACAAGCCAGAGGGGATTGCCCCCATTTTATATATGGGGAAACTAAGCACAAACAAGAGCAGTACTTAGTAGTAGTATTGAGTAGTAGTACTGAGCAGTAGTACTCAGCTGGTAGAAGGCAGAGTGGAGATTTGAACTCAGGACTAGTCTCAGCCCAATTTCCTCCACTGTATTGTACCCCACACTGCCCCTGGAACTAAAAAGGTAAGAAGGCTGCAGAGTGTCAGTAGAACATCTTGGGGTGACTGAAGGCTGAAAGAGGTCATCTAAACCAGTGGCCCTTAGCTGAGGGCCAGGGCTGGGCTGCCAGTATAAGAATCTCCTTTGGCAGAGCTTGTTAAAAGTATAGACTCAGGGCTTCCTACAACCCAGTGAGAGATGTACCAGTGTCATCCTCATTTTAAAAGATAGGGGCACACAGAGGCTGAGTGTACTTAAAGTCACACAGCTCAAAAGTGGTAAAGTGGGGGCAGGGTGCGGTGGCTCACACCTGTAATCCCAGCACTTTGGGAGGCCAAGGCGGGTGAATCACGAGGTCAGGAGATCGAGACCATGGTGAAACCCCATCTCTACTAAAAATACAAAAAAAATTAGCCGGGCCTGGTGGTGGGCACCTGTAGTCCCAGCTACTCAGGAGGCTGAGGCAGGAGAATGGCGTGAACCTGGGAGGCGGAGCTTGCAGTGAGCCGAGATCGCGCCGCTGCACTCCACTCCAGCAGCCTGGGCGACAGAGCCAGACTCCATCTCAAAAAAAAAAAAAAAATGTGGCAAAGTGGACCGTGATCAGAGTTCATAAGTCCTAGGCTCTGTCGTCTTCACCCAGACCCCTCCGTAGTGGGGACACCTTTCTCTCCATTCAGCCACAGGTTGAGCTTCTTTCTTGCTCACCTGGCGATGGCTAGTATGGCCGCAGAGTGTGACAAGGCTCCCAATTGCATCCTTGGAGGCAAAGTTAAAGATTTTATGATTAAATACTTAATATTTCCTGTTGGAAGTTTGGTGGCCTCAGATTTCTTCTCTGAGCAGGACATACACAGAGGGTTGGACACAGATGGCCAGAGTTGAAGCTAGGCCAGGAAACATCGCTGTGTCTTTGGAAACAAAAGTCACCTTCCTTCCTCCAGGAACAAGGGCTGGTGAGAGGAAGAGGGCTTATAGAGAGCCTTTTCAAGCCCCTAGCTTGTTTATGGGTTATTTTGTTTTTGTCATTTTAGGGTGAGGCAACTCCAAGGTCCTACTCTCTTTCTGTGCCTGTCACCCACCCCGTCCTCCTAGGGTGCCCTTGAGCCGCAAAACTGCTGTCCACGTGGACCGGGGCTGACATCGCACGTCCATCTGCCAGGACCCCTGCGTCCAAATTCCGAGACATGGCGACCAACGGCAGCAAGGTGGCCGATGGGCAGATCTCCACCGAGGTCAGCGAGGCCCCTGTGGCCAATGACAAGCCCAAAACGTTGGTGGTCAAGGTGCAGAAGAAGGCGGCAGACCTCCCCGACCGGGACACGTGGAAGGGCCGCTTCGACTTCCTCATGTCCTGTGTGGGCTATGCCATCGGCCTGGGCAACGTCTGGAGGTTCCCCTATCTCTGCGGGAAAAATGGTGGGGGTAGGTGCTGGCCTGGGGACCTCCTGGTTACGTCTGGACCCTGCAAAAAGGATCCTGCTTAGGCATTTTTCTGGGGCAACTGTAGGAGAAAAGCCCCCCTAAAGACTCCAGAGGGAGCACCAGGCCCCATTTCTTGTTTCTTGTCCCTTTATCAAAAGATTCCTGAAGGACAATTGTCCTCTGTTAATGATACCAAGAAGTTCATCTATTCACCTGCAAAAAATGGGATGTATTTCACGTAAAGCTGTCCTTGGGCCTGCGGTTGGCTGTGGGTCCTGCTTTTGAGGCAGGTATAAAGAAATCCTGGATGGGGACCCAGACCCACGGCACTCCCTCTACCAGGGCAGGTCTTGAAAGTCTTGGGGCCACGAGCTGTCTTCTTTACCCTGCAGGAGCCTTCCTGATCCCCTACTTCCTGACACTCATCTTTGCGGGGGTCCCACTCTTCCTTCTGGAGTGCTCCCTGGGCCAGTACACCTCCATCGGGGGGCTAGGGGTATGGAAGCTGGCTCCTATGTTCAAGGGTAAGTCTGCAGAGCAGGGCCCTGGGTGGTGGTGCCCCTGCCCACACACACCTCTTCCCCTCTGGAGAGAGCGAGCTGTCTACCCAGACCAGGGCTGACATCACATATCCATCCACCAGGTGCATATCTGAGCATAGTGAGGGCTGTTGCAAGGGGCCAGGTGGCAGATGACAGTGCTGGTCAGAAACTAGGGAGGTGGGGGTGGAGAGGCCCAATCCAGATTCCCCCGCACATCAGCCTGCTCTGTCCTGTTAGCCCATTTATTTCCCCTCCAAGGGCTGGGTGTGACTTTCTTTGCCTCGTGCTCAGTGCCTGACAGGCACCCAGGTAGATACATGGTGAGTCATACTCACTGACTGAGGGCCTGGGCCCCTCCTCATCCGGCAAGCTGAGACCCCAGCCCTGCCTGCCACCACTCTGCACTGGGCTCCAGACCTGAGTCCTGGCCCCCTGGCTTGCCAGATGTACATGACCTTCAGCAAGTCACTGCCTCTCTCTTAGCCTCAGTGTCCTCAGTAATGCCTGTCTCCAAGATCAATAAGATTGTAGAAGTCGTGGAACGTGCCACGACAGTTCATGTTAATTCCGTATTAAATGGATGCCTGTCTGTGTTCCGCTCCCAGGCGTGGGCCTTGCGGCTGCTGTGCTGTCATTCTGGCTGAACATCTACTACATCGTCATCATCTCCTGGGCCATTTACTACCTGTACAATTCCTTCACCACGGTGAGTGGTCCCTTTGACCACCCCCTCCAGCAGGAGCCACACCCAGAGCCCACCGTCGGCCCACTGTGGCTACCACTCTGCTGACAAGGCCATTCCTCCAGGAGTGGGGAACTTGGTTTGTCTTTTGTGGGCCTTGGTCTCCCCACAACAGCCATAGCCTCACAAATTTAGGATCTCCTGTGAGCCAGGCACTCCTTGTAGGCTCACATCCAATCCTCACGACACCCCTCTAAAGTGGGTATTGTTAGCACATTTTATATGGACACAGACAGCCTGGGTTCAAATCCTGACTCTACTATATACCAGCTGTGCAACTTCAGAAAAGAGACTTAACCTCTCTGAGTCTCAGTGCCCTCATTTATAAAATGGAAATAAAATTAGAACCTACCCCAGTTCTTCAAAAAATTAAACATAGAATTACCATATGATCCAGCAGTTCTGCTTCTGAGTAGATACCTGAAGAAGTAAAAGCAGGCTCTCAAAGAGATATTTGTACACTCCTGTTCACAGCAGCACTATTCACAGTAGACAAAAGGTGGAAGCAAGCCAAGTGTTCACTGATAAATGAATTGGTAAGCAAAATGTGGTCTACACATACAATGGAATGTAATTCAGCCTTTAAAAGGAAGGAAATTCTGACGCATGCTTCAACATGGATGGACCTTGAGGATATTATGTCAACTGAAATAAGCCAGTCATACAAATAGTGTTTGATCTTGCTTATATGAGTTCCCTAGAGTAATCAAATTTATAGAGACAGAAAGTAGAATGATGGTTGCCAGGGGTTGTGGGTAGGGGGATGAGGAGTTGTTGTTTAGTGGGTGGAGTTGCAGTTTTGCAAAATGAAAAAAGTTCTGGAGCTGGATGCTGACAATGTTAGGCAATACATTTCTCACAATGTATTCCCATTGTTAAGTGACACATGACTGTATTTGCAGAGGTGTGGCGGGGTTCAGGGAGCTACATTATGGGTATACTTAATGCTTCTAAACTGTACAGTCACCAATAGTTAAGATGGTAAATGTTGTGTGTATTTTATCAAAATTAAAAAATGAAAGAAAAAAGTGAAACCCACCTCATAGGGTTCTTGTGAGGATTAAGGAGCAGATATGTGTAAGGAACTTAGAACTGTGCCTGGCAGAGAACAAGCCCTATAAGTGTTTGCTGGTGTCGTTGCAGTGAGAGTTAGATGGGCAAGGTCTCTTGCCCAAGGTCACATGGTGGGGAAGTAGCCCCGGCTGCAGCTTGGAAGGCTGTTCTCATAGTGAACAGGTTGAGGTTCAAATCTCAGCTCTGGTGCTTAGTAGCTGTGCACTCTCAAGCAAGTCACTGTCCCTCTCTGATCTGTCAAATGGGGATCATAATGCTACTTGCCTCCCAGAGCTGCTGGGAAGGGGAGGTGGGAGGAGGCTTGGGGACCATGAGGGTGGGCAGGGTGCACTGGCACCACTCATGCCAGCCCCTGGGAGCCCAGCGGGATGTGTCCTTATGACTGTGTCCTTGCAGACACTGCCGTGGAAACAGTGCGACAACCCCTGGAACACAGACCGCTGCTTCTCCAACTACAGCATGGTCAACACCACCAACATGACCAGCGCTGTGGTGGAGTTCTGGGAGTGAGTATGGGACCGTCACGGGATGGCAGGGACGGGGCATGTCAGCCAGAGCCCGGCAGGAGACAGAGGCCCCTCGGAGGGGTAACAGAGGAGGTGGTTAAAGGGGCTATGGTCATGTGTCACATCATGACATTTTGGTCATCAGTGGATCACATATGCAGTGATGGTCCCATAAGATTCTAATACCATATTTTTACTTTACCTTTTCTACCTCTAGACATGTCTAGTACCGAAATGCATTGTGTTACAGTTGCCTACAATATTCAGTACAGTCATGTGCTGTACAGGTTTGTAGCCTAGGAGCAATAGGCCACATACAATAGTATGGCTTAGGAGTGTAGCAGGCTGCACCATCTAGGTTTGTGTGAGTACACGCTATGATATGCACACAACAAAATTGCCTAACAACACATTTCTCAGAACATATCCCCGTTGTTAAGTGACACATGACTATACTTGCAGAGTTGTGGCAGGGCTAAGGCAGCCACGAGGGATGCTGAAGGCCTTTTCTCCCCAGAAAGAGTTGGACCATAGATAGAGCCATGAGACACACAAACTCCGACCTTTGATAGCGAAACCCAGCTACCTACAAAGCCACGGTCCAACAGGGAGAATACATTCCCCAACATCTCTGCCTCTAATCTCCTGCCAGTGCCTCCCAATGGTCAAACCCAGCTAGAAGCCAGAGGGCAGGGGACCAGATAAGGTAGCCATAGTCGTCAGCATCCTGGGGCCTGGCACAGAGTGGTCAAGGGGGAGAGTGGATCAGAGTCAAACGGAGGAGAATAACCAGCATAGCCAATTAGAATCACCTGGAGAGTCGACCACATCCTGATTCATCCTGAAAACCAGCACGATCTGCTTACGAACCTAGAGTCACTCGGAATAAACATGCACACACACTCTGGCCATAGCGAAGGCCGTGCTGATTGTATCTTCAGGGGAGTACCTTGTGGAGATGTGTGTTGGGGGACACTGATGTGACACAATGAGGTGCTGGGGCCCAAATCTCTCTGGCGTGAAGGAAGCATCCATGCTGGACAGCTCAGAAGATCCGGGAGCAGTCTAGAAAGTCCCAAAGCTCCTTGGATAAGCTCCCAGCAGGAGCTGTTCTCAGGCAGTGTCAGAATCAGCGTTGCCTGATCTCTTCATGGCCAATGTCCGTGGTTACATTGTTTCTTTACAAATAAAAATCAAATTCTGCTCCCGTGGGTTCTGCTTTCCGGCATCTCCCACATGCCGCTCTCAGGCACGTTCGGACTTTTCATTCAACCATTTATTCAGTAAACACTTCTTGAGCTCCTACTATGTGCCAACTGATGAGAGGCATGGACATGCAGACAGGCAATGGCACCACCAGGTGGCCAATGCAGAGAGGAGGGAAGCCCAGGCGGCTGGGCTGCAGGGACCTCGGGGAGTCCCCTGGACCAGCCCAGGTCGGGAGTGGCATCTAGAGGAGAAAACTGCAGGGCAGGCAGGTGCTGGAGAGGGACAGTGTGAAGGCTGGGAGGCAGATGAGGTCAGGCCAGGCCCCGGCAAGCAGCTGCAGTGAGTGCTGAGAGGAGAGAGAGATGCAAGGGCCTTGAAAGACTGGCCAGGGAGTTTGGGCTTCATTCTGAGAACAAGCGGGTGCTATTCATTGCAGTAAGCAGAGAAGTGACATGATCAGACTTGCAATTTAGAAGGCTCTCTGGGGCTGGAGAGGGGACAGAGCAAAACTGAAGGCAGGGACCCACTAGGAGGCCACTGGGCCATCCAGATGAGCAGAAGTGGTGGCTGACTAAGGCCCTGGCAGGTCCTGTTCTCTTTGATCTCTTGACCAAACAGCACTTTCTACTGATTAGTATACTGGGCCTCGCAGTCCCCAGCTACCTCTTGAATCACGGTGATGACGGTGTCAGCACAGTTCCAGGGCAGGGATATCGTCTGTGGCCATGCCCTGGGCACCCCTGGGTCACTCCAGCTCCCACCACCTCTGTGTGACTTTCTCCTCGCTCCACTGTTTGACCAGGCGCAACATGCATCAGATGACGGACGGGCTGGATAAGCCAGGTCAGATCCGCTGGCCACTGGCCATCACGCTGGCCATCGCCTGGATCCTTGTGTATTTCTGTATCTGGAAGGGTGTTGGCTGGACTGGAAAGGTAAGGGATATATGTTCACAGTGGGGACAGGAGGGCACTGGATAGAGGAACAGGTCTACCAAGGAAGCTCTGCCCACAACTCCCAGGAGTCCCATCCAACCTTGAATTAAGCAGGTCCCTTCGTCACTCGGTGTGTCAGTTTTTTACAGTGAAATGGGAATAATGACATTACCTTTACCTTCTAGGGCACTTGTGAGGATGAAAGGAAATAAATAGTGCAAGTCAGGTACGCAGCACAGTGTGAAGCCCACAGGGAGTCCCATGGGATTCCACTGGGCCCAACAGAGTCATCTCAAAACAGAGGGCAAATGTTGCTCCTGGACTGTTGAACAAACTTTCTCGTAGCATCTGCTCTGCATCAAGCCTTGTGCTAGGTGCAGAAACTCCAGAGATGACAGCTTCACATCCTGACCCTTGAGGAACAACAGAGATGAATAGCTTAATGGTTAAAGACTCAGGCTCTGTACTAAGCAGTCCGTGAGTTCAGATCTCAGCCTCACCATTTACTAGCTGTGAGGTCAGGCAAGTCACTTTGCCTCCCTGGAACTCAGTTTCTTTCTCTGTAAAATGGAGCTAATAATTAGACTTATCTGTTGGTTTATTATGTTGATCAGATGAGGTGGTGATTTTGTCAAGCACTCAGCACCTAGCAAGGGGGTTTGTTATTGCTCTTGTTTTTATTATCAGCAATTGCAGAGCAAATGCCAAGCTGGGATGTCCAGCCCAGGGACACCCGGGAGGTGGAAAACTGGCCTCACTCCACCTCTTCTCCCTTTCAAGCCCTACCCCAGGAGCTTGGGGGCAGAAGATGGCAGTCTCTCACTGGCTCTGACCTGAAGAGAACCCAGAGGACAAGTGTGTTGTCTCAGATCTTATGGCAAGTCAAGGGCAGAGAAGGGATTTGTACTGAATAAGCTGGGAGGCAGGAAGGTCAGAACTACCCAAGAAGTGGATGCAAGGTTCTAGAAGCAGTAGTAGAAACGAACCAAGCAGAACCTTAACAAATTCCACACTTGGGCAAGGGCAGAGCTGATGAAAAGCTGCCCTCGTTCCATCTAGTGGGAACTTCTGGACCCACTGGGTTCTCAAATTCAAGGCTGGTGTAAAAGTATCTCTGATCCATTCCTAGGACTAGAGACGCCGGAGGAGGGCACAAGTGTCTCCCAGTCTAACTTTTGGGAGCAGAAAAGTATAGGGCTTATGGGCTTTGGAAGGGTTTGAATCTCAGTCCCTGAGCTTCTAGCTATGTGCACTTGAGCAAGCCATTTCACCTCTCTGAGCCTCAGTCTCCTCATCTGTTCAATGGTCACAATAACAGTACCTTACAGGGTTGTCACGAAGACTGAGGAGATGAGTAGAATGCTTAGCATATGCCTTACACATAGTAAGCACTCAATATGTAGTATTAATTATAATCATTTTGGATTGGTAATTAGAGTTCCTGCTACATTAGGAGACTGGCCACTTTTTGGGGACAGAGAGTAGGGCCCCTCACTGCATATATTGAGGATGTCAACCAATCCATCCACAAGCATTTATTGAATGCCTACTATGTGCCTGGCTTCATGCTGAACACAGAAGGCACGGGGAAGTATGAGACCAAGGCGACATATAATAAGCCTGCGGTATGTCCTGATGTGACTGACCTTTCTGAGCAGTAGGTGTGACTGCACCTGATTCCAGACAAGAGAAAGTGAAGCTAAGAGAAAACACGACATTGACTCTAAGTTACACAGCTTGTGGGTGACACAGATGAGTCTGAATTCCCTTTTCCTAGCTCCAAGTACAATGGATTTTCTCTTGGATTGTGGCTGCATTCCTTAATCCTGCAGAATCTCAGGGTCAAGTCAGGGAGGTGAAGCTAAGCCGGTGAAGTGTCCGTGCTGACCGGGAAACAGGCTCACATTAGACTCTGAGATACAAAGGTCATCAAACTTGAACATTGCTATTCCACACTAGTGAGCAAAGACATGCAATTTTAGACAATGATGATCAATTTGGCAAAAAATAATTGTTTAAATGATGATACCCAGTGCTGGCCTTGTGACAGGAAGACACTCTCTGTAATGCCAGGTGAAGTTCCATTTCTCGAAAGCAGCAAGGTAATATGAATCAAAAGCCTGTGATGAATTTATTCCTTTTAACTCAGTAATTCCACCTCTAGAAATTTTTCCCAAGAGTGGTATAATAATTTTGTAGCTGAAGATTTATATACCGGGGTGTTTAATGTGGTGTTATTTAGAGTCACATAAAATTGGAGGTAATCTAAATGCATAACAGTGGAGAAACTTAAAAGAGAATGGTAGGACCTTCTGAGGGACTGTTTTGTGTAATTAAAACGTCAAATTGTTCATAAGGCAATAAAACAATGTTTAGTGAACAAAATGGGAAACAAACCTGTATGTACTGTTTTTTTTTTAACTCTGAACATGTTACATGGAAAGGCAAGTACCTAATTTGAACCTCATTTTGTAAGAAAATGTGATTACATCTGCAAAGGAGAGTTTCAGAGGAGCATTAAAGTAGGAACATCCCTGCATTTATGTGTTCGTCAGACAATTCTTGAGTGTCTACTATATACGGTGGACTGTTCTAGACATGGGGATGTGAACAACACAAGCCCTGCCCCCCACATAACTTACATTCTAGGTGCTGGTGAAGGGAACTTTCATTTTATGTGTGTGTGTGCATATGTAATTTAAAAGTTTTCCTGTCACCACATGCATTACTTGGATAATTTAGAAGTCAAAAAATAGGAGGGGACAGGGGAAGGGAAAAACCAAATGTGAGCTGGTTAGCTCAGACTCCAAGGAGGAGCTTCACATAAGTGGCCAAGGAGAGCAAGGATCTGGGAGGTCTTCCTGGAGGCAGAAGAACTGGAATCAAGCCCAGAGCCACAACAGATACAGATGTAGGGGAAATGGGGGAGGAGGAAGCAAGGGTGTACAGGAGGAGGGGTTACCAGTCACCCACTTTCCTCCCAGGTGGTCTATTTCTCAGCCACATACCCCTACATCATGCTGATCATCCTGTTCTTCCGTGGAGTGACGCTGCCCGGGGCCAAGGAGGGCATCCTCTTCTACATCACACCCAACTTCCGCAAGCTGTCCGACTCCGAGGTGAGTGCCCCTCCCAGCCCGGATTCTGAGCCACCACTTAGCAGCTTTGAGACAAGCTTTTGCATCTTTCTGACCCTCACTGTAGACCGGGTTTGTTGCCAGGGAGAGCTGGTGGGCACATGGAAAAGGCCCTGGGTAGCTGTGGCTATGGTGATTACTTTTGACAGTCTTTGATAATTCTGCCTACAGGTGTGGCTGGATGCAGCGACCCAGATCTTCTTCTCATACGGGCTGGGCCTGGGGTCCCTGATCGCTCTCGGGAGCTACAACTCTTTCCACAACAACGTCTACAGGTTCGAGAGGACAGCTGCAGGAGCCCCTTCCTTCCTGGCCGAGCCCCTCGAGTCCACACCCCACACTCATGTGTTAGGGCCCTCTTTGGCCACTTTGCACTCTCAGCTTAACCTCTCCCTGAGCCAGTCCTTTGTGTCACTCCTTCTGGAGACACAGACATTCCTGTTGTCCCCCTTTCCTGACCCTGATCCTCTGGCTCTGCCCTCCTCTAGCTTTCTCTTAGGGCCTGTTCTTCTGGGGCCCACTGTGTAGCCCCGTTACCAGCCCCCTCCTCCGGACAACCCCTCCATAACCACAGCCAGCAGCTACACTGTCTGCCAGCCCCACCCTCCTCACCCCACCCCTCCCTCTCTCCAGGGACTCCATCATCGTCTGCTGCATCAATTCGTGCACCAGCATGTTTGCAGGATTCGTCATCTTCTCCATCGTGGGCTTCATGGCCCATGTCACCAAGAGGTCCATTGCTGATGTGGCGGCCTCAGGTCAGTGCAACACTGTATGGGGCCGGGCTCCTGGCATGGGGGCACTAACCATGCTGGCCTTTGCCATCATCATCATTACCACCACCACTGTGGCTCACTGGCCTTGAGCACTCCCTATGTGCCAGGCAATGCACTGAGCATTTTACATGGACTGTACCCATGATTCTTCTCAACACTTTGCAATACATGCTGTTGTTAGCCCATTTCATAGATGAGAAAACTGAGACTCACCTCCTAAGGGTATGGAGCTAGAAAGATGGCAGATCTGGAGTTGGAGCCCAGGTCTGGCTGACTCCCAAGCCTGGGCTCTTAGTCTGTTGGCTATACTGGCATGTCCAGCACAATCCTGGACATTTTGGGGAGAAGATCCACTCTTGCCTTGGGAGTATAAACTTTAGTATTGGGGGAAATTCACCCCCGATATTTCACGTAGGTTCTTTTCTATTTTCCCCAAGTGTCAGCTGGTCTGAGAAATAAAGGGAAAGAGTACAAAAGAGAGAAATTTTAAAGCTGGGTGTCTGGGGGAGACATCACATGTCGGCAGGTTCCGTGATGCCCCCCAAGCCACAAAACCAGCAAGTTTTTATTAGTGATTTTCAAAACAGGAGGGAGTGTATGAATAGGGTGTGGGTCACAGAGATCACATGCTCACAAGGTAATAAAATATCACAAGGCAAATGGAGGCAGGGCGAGATCACAGGACCAGGGCAAAATTAAAATTGCTAATGAAGTTTTGGGCATGCATTGTCATTGATAACATCTTATCAGGAGACAGGGTTTGAGAGCAGACAACCGGTCTGACCAAAATTTATTAGGCGGGAATTTCCTCATCCTAATAAGCCTGGGAGCGCTACGGGAGACCGGGGCTTATTTCATCCCTTATCTACAACTGTAAAAGACAGATGTCCCCAAAGCGGCCATTTCAGAGGCCTCCCCTTAGGGACACATTCTCTTTCTCAGGGATGTTCCTTGCTGAGAAAAAGAATTCAGCAATATTTCTCCTATTTGCTTTTGAAAGAAGAGAAATATGGCTCTGTTCCACCTGGCCCACAGGCAGCCAGACTTTAAGGTTATCTCCCTTGTTCTCTGAACATCGCTGTTACCCTGTTTTTTTTTCAAGGTGCCCAGATTTCATATTATTTAAACAATTTGTGCAGTTAACGCAATCACAGGGTCCTCAGGCAACATTCATCCTCAGCTTACAAAGATGACGGGATTAAGAGATTAAAGTAAAGATAGGCATAGGAAATCACAAGAGTATTGATTGGGGAAGTGATAAATGTCCATGAAATGTTCTCAATTTATGTTCAGAGATTGCAGTAAAGACAGGTGTAAGAAATTACAAAAGTATTAATTTGGGGAACTAATAAATGTCAATGAAATCTTCACAATCTAGGTTCTTCTGCCATGGCTTCAGCCGGTCCCCCCATTTGGGGTCCCTGACTTCCTGCAACACTTTGGCTCAATTCAGACATGTTCATCACCATACTACAAAGACCCCTAAATCCATGCTTTTGTCTCAGCTCCAAAAATGTTCTCACCAAGTGGGCCATGCCCACTCTGCTCACCACACAGTCATCAATGCCACAGAGCCCAAGGAAAACCCCAGACAGCCCTTCGCTGCATGGCCAGGCAAGCAGCCAATGGGTAGAACCTGCTGTGTGCAGGGCAGAGGCCCCTGAGGCTCATGGAGGCCACATGACTGGTCCCTTGAAGAAGTGGGCTGGTTCCACGAAAGGAGCATTCTCTGCTCCGGTTCTAATCTCCCCTTCAAGGGCAGCCACCATCTCATTTCTCTGCAACTCCCCAACCATTCCCCCACCCCCATCCAGAGCCAGATCCAGGGAGGTTACAATCTCTTTCCTTCTCATTCCAAGATTTCCTGATCTCTTAGACACCCCCACCAAATACTCAAACACAACACATGCCAAACAAGGCTCCAAAGCCTTTTCCTCCACTATGCTCCCCATCACACAAGGGTCCCATCATCCAGTGCCCAGGGTGGAGACCTCAGCATTGTCCTGGACTCTTCCCTCACCCTCACCCTGCAAGCCAGCCAATACCAGGACCTGCCCCTCCACCCACCACATATCTCTCTATCTGGTTGCCTCTCTGCACCTGTACTATCCTCACCACTGGCCAAGCCATGCCGTCCCCCATCAAGATGATGGCCACAGCTCCTCACTGGTCCTCTTGCCTCTGGGCACAATTACTATGGCCCCTCATCCCACACCCTCTTTCTGCACCTGGAAAAAGGGGCTGAAAACACTCACTCGAAAGGTTACTCTGAAGATGAAATGGAATAAGGCTTAGAAAATGGGCAGTGTAATGGAAAGGCTGTAGGTGCTGAGTACCTTTTATTTTTCTTCTTTTTTGCCCTTCTCTGTTCAGGCCCAGGGCTGGCGTTCCTGGCATACCCAGAGGCGGTGACCCAGCTGCCTATCTCCCCACTCTGGGCCATCCTCTTCTTCTCCATGCTGCTGATGCTGGGCATTGACAGCCAGGTGAGGGCGCCCCCCACACCCCAGGAGTTCTCCATCCCCAGACTCCTCAGTCCCCAAGTAAACAGGGAGAGGAGGCAACTCTTAGGCTGCCAAGAAGATGACCAAAAATTCCGAGTCCCTAGAATGTTCCACTGCATGAAATTTCAGGAAACTGTTCAGCCACCTTCTCCGTTTTCCAGAAGGGGAAACTGATGCCCAGAGGGGAGGGACTCTCCTGAGGTCCCAAAGTGAGTCACAGGCAGAATCAGGCTGGACCCTGGGCTCTCCCGGCTCGGTGCTGCTGGGCCTCCCGTCCTTTCTTAGAGGGCCGGGCTTTGGGTGGGTTGGGGCTGCGGCTGCTGCAGGTGGCTGACCTCTGTTCCCACCTGAAGTTCTGCACTGTGGAGGGCTTCATCACAGCCCTGGTGGATGAGTACCCCAGGCTCCTCCGCAACCGCAGAGAGCTCTTCATTGCTGCTGTCTGCATCATCTCCTACCTGATCGGCCTCTCTAACATCACTCAGGTAAGCTCAGTAAGCACCTGGCACTCCCCCAGCACTGCCCAGGGCCACGCCCAGGGCCTCCTTTCCCCTCCTCTGTTGTATCCCACCTTTCCTGCTTTCATTGAGCATCATCTCTGTGCCAAGCTCTGGGCACATAACTGTGAGTCACCTGGGGTCCCTGCCCTCCAGAGGCTCCCAGGCTGGTGGAGACACAAACATTGAGCTAGAACATATAGGACAGAGCTAGAGAATGCAGCACCTAACTGGACTCGGGGCACCAGGGACTGCTTCCTGGAGGAGGGGATGTAGGAATTGAGCTTTGAAAGGCTCACGGAAGGCCTGGCGTGGTGGCTCATGTCTATAATCCCAGCACTTTGGGAGGCAGAGGCTGGCGGATCACCTGAAGTCAGGAGTTTGAGACCAGCTTGGCCAATGTGGTGAAACCCTGTCTCTACTAAAAAAAATAAATAAATAAAATAAATAAATAATACAAAAATTAGTTGGGCATTGGGGCAGGTGCCTGTAATCTCAGCTACTCGGGAGGCTGAGGTAGGAGAATTGCTTGAACCTGGGAGGCGGAGGTTGCAGTGAGCTGAGATCGCGCCATTGCACTCCAGCCTAGGCAAAAAGAGTGAAAAACTCTGTCTAAAAAAAAAAAAAAGAAAAGAAAGAAAGAAAAAGAAAAGAAAGGCCCACAGAAATTAGCCAGAAAGTCAAACTGGAATTGAGCCTTTGAAGTTGACACTGCCCAAAGCTTTCTTTCATTCCCATTTTTCTTTTGTATTGACACGAATGAGAAATGCTCACATAGCTGGTGAATTGTGCAAAAAATATAAATGACTCTAGCAACATGAGTTCAGCACTGCGGGTCTGAATTTTATAATCCACCAATCACCCCCCACCCCAGATCCAAATGTAGTTCTGCTCCAGAGTTAGTATTCATTCATCCCTTCATTCATAGTTGTCGAACACCTACTATGGGCCTGGCATGACCCTGGAAATTCGGCAATTAATGTGACAGATACTACCGTGTCTGCTGTCTTGGAGCTTACATTTTGGTGGACAAGACTGACAAACAAATTAGATGATTTTGGAGAAAAGAGGACAGCAGCACAGAGAATGGCCAGTGGGACAGGAGGGGCGCTCCCTCAGACAAGGTAGTCAAGGGAGGTCTCTCTCTCCAAGAAAGCGACAGTTGAGCTGAGACTTAAATGATGAGAAAGAGCCAGCCAGAGAAAGATCTGGGGAAAGACAGCAGAGTAGGTGCAAAAGCCCTGAGGCATTTGAGGGATGGGGGAAGCCAGTGTGGCGGAGGCAGAGGGAGTGAGGCAGTGGGTGGGAGACGAAGAACCAGCCCATGCGGACCTTGCAGGCCAAGACATTTGGATGGGATGGGATGGGATGGGATGGGATGGGATGGGATGGGATGGGATGGGATGGGATGGCATGGGATGGGATGGCATGGGATGGGATGGGATGGCATGGGATTGGATTAGATCTCTCTCTGCTTATTTGTGTGTTATATTATTGTCTCATTTAAGTCCTGAAAGGTTTTAAGCAGGGGAGAACCTGACTGATTTACACTGTAAAAAGATGGCCCTGGTGACCAACTCCTCTTTCTGCCCTCCAACCTTACCAGAAATTGGCATTTTCCTCTACCACCGGACATTTCCTTCCCAATCTCCGGGCTGTCAATGTCCATATCCTCTCGTGGTCACAAAGCCCTCAGTGCTTCATCTAATCTACCCTGAAGCCTAATCCCAGCCCCATCAGCCTCCAGAGTCCATGTCGTCTGTGAACTGGATGCAGTGGGCGCTGGGGACAATGCACCTGTTCTCACCTCTTTTCTTCTTGCAGGGGGGTATTTATGTCTTCAAACTCTTTGACTACTACTCTGCCAGTGGCATGAGCCTGCTGTTCCTCGTGTTCTTTGAATGTGTCTCTATTTCCTGGTTTTACGGTAAGTATCAGCCCCTCCTCCTTTATTCATTCACTCACTCATCCATTCATTCCTTTCTTGAGTCATCATTCAACAAGTGCAATTTGAACCCCAGGTCTTCTCCCTATATTTATGTATTTATTTACTCTTCACATTACAATTCAATGAGGTTAGTCCAGGAGGCCCCCATGTTTAGAAGATATAAGAGCAGTTAAATGAATTCATTTAAAATAGGTGCCAACATTTCTTTATAAATTTTGGAATAAAGAGGGTTTTTGGAGATTTTATCCAGAAAAGGGAAACCAAAACTACTTTTTAAAGTTTTAAAGTTATATATTTAACAAAAGCTAGGCCGTAATTCAAAGTGTGCACTATCTTAAAACAAATAACAAAAGAAACATTGATTTTGTTTATTTTGTGGCCTAAGTTTCTTGAGCCAACTGCATGATAGTAAAAAATGACGACATCCTTTCCTGAACCTTTGATTGTCCCATCAGAGCAAATGTTTTTAAAGAAGCATGATATTTTGTGTCCCCCTTTGCAATATCTGCCACCTCATCCCCCTTGTCATTGCCCCTTCTTTTTTGTTTGTTTTATATGTATAAATTTAAGGGATATGAGTGCGATTTTGTTACCTGGATATCTTGTGTAGTGGTGAAGTCTGGGCTTTTAGTGTACCCATCACCACATAATGTACATTCTTTTTTATTTTTATTTTTATTTATTTTATTTTATTTTATTTTTTGACGGAGTCTTGCTCTGTCACCAGGCTGGAGTGCAGTGGCGCAAACTCAGCTCACTGCAACCTCTGCCTTCCTGGTTCAAGCAATTCCCCTGCCTCAGCCTCCCAAGTAGCTGGGATTACAGGCATGTGCCACCACGCCCAGCTAATTTTTTGTATTTTAGTACAGACAGGGTTTCACCATGTTGGCCAAGATGGTCTCGACCCTCTGACCTCATGATCCGCCCACCTCGGCCTCCCAAAGTGCTGGGATTACAGGCATAAGCCACCATGCCCAGCTGTACATTCTACCCACTAAGTAATTTCTCATCATCCACCCCAGCTCCCATTCTCCCACCCTTCTGAGTCTCCAGTGTCTATTATTCCACCTGTATCCAGTGTTTAGCTCCCACCTTTAAGTGAGAACATGCAGTATTTGACTTTCTGTTTCTGAGTTGTTTTGCTTAAGATGATGGCCTCCAGTTCCATCCACGTTGCTGCAATAGGCATGACTTCATTCTATTTTATGGCCGAATAGTATTCCATTGTGTATGTATACCATATTTCCTTTATCCAGCTATCCACTGATGGACACTTAGGTTGATTCCCTGTCTTTGCTATTGTGAATAAACACATGAGTGCAGTTATCTTTTTGATATAATAATTTCTTTTCCTTTGGGTAGATAGCCAGTAGTGGGATTGCTGGATCAAATAGTGGTTCTATTTCTGATTCTTTGAGAAATCTCTGTACTGGTTTCCATAGAGGTTGCACTAATTTACACTCCCAATAACACCTTCTCTCTCTAACTGTTCTAACGTGGTCAGATCCTCACTGCTCAGTGACTCTGCTTATAATTTGAGTAGTGCCCGAAGCCACTCTGGTGAACTTCAAGACACCAGTTTGGGGTTTGGGGTTTTTCTTTTTCATGAGATTTGCAGTTCTTTGCAATTGATTGTCAATTCCTTTTTCTTTTAATTATTTATTTTTATTTATTTATTTATTTTTTGAGAAGAATCTCGCTCTTGTCCCCCAGGCTGGAGTACAATGGCATGATCTCGGCTCACTGCAACTTCCACCTCCCAGGTTCAAGCAATTCTCCTGCCTCCGCCTCCCAAGTAGCTAGGATTACAGGCACCTGCCACCACACCTGGCTAATTTTTATATTTTTAGTAAAGACAGAGTTTCACCATGTTGGCCAGGCTGGTCTCGAACTCCTGACCTCAGGTGACCCTCCTGCCTCGGCCTCCCAAAGTGCTGGGATTACAAGCATGAGCCACCGTGTCCGGCAGATTGCCAGTTTCTTATAGCATCTGACCATCAGGGAAAAACAGCCCCTGCCCAGGAAAGCCTTTGAAGGAATGGCTGGGATAGATGTTGAGTGGGAGGGACATTGAGAGTGGCAGGGGTTGGGGGGATCATCTTGTCAGTCTCCTTTTGTTGGTAGATATCTTCACATTAAAGTGACTTGCTCACCTACACAACCCACTTGCTGTAAGAATTGGGCTATTGAAAAATACTTGGTAACAAGGACCCCCAGAGCATAACCCCCATGGTACAGACAAGGAAACTGAGACTCCGAGAGGTTAGGTGACTTGCCCATGGTCACACTGTGAGAAAGTGGTAGGACCAGGCTTTGACCCTGAAGCATCCACAGCTCATCCATCCCTCCTGCTCCCAACGTCACAGGTGTCAACCGGTTCTATGACAATATTCAAGAGATGGTTGGATCCAGGCCCTGCATCTGGTGGAAACTCTGCTGGTCTTTCTTTACACCAATCATTGTGGCGGTAAGAACAAGGCCTGACTAGCCCTGTTAGGATGAGGCTAGACCAAGCCCTGGGGGGACTCAGGTCCAGGCAGAAACCTCTAGAGGCAGAGGCAGGTGGAAGAGGCCCCCAGAAACCCTGTTCCTTAATAATACTTCTCTCTACCATTTGTTGGGCATCTATTCTGCACCCTGCATGGTACAAGACACATTATATCATCCTCCACAAACCTCAGAAAGGAGGCATTATTGTCCCACTTTACCCCTGCAGGATCTGGGGCTCACCTAGCCAGCATCACCCAGCTAGTCAGCACTGGGATTCAAACCAAGCCTAGGCTCTCGGCACTTGGAGACTCTCCTTCTCAGGGTCCCTCATCCCCACAAGCAGGAGCTGAAGCAGGGGCGGGCCTGGGAGGGGCCACCTGAGGTTCTTGAGGTGGGGATGGATCCACTGCATATGTTGTGTCCACATAAGGGGACCCTGCCAATGGCACACTGGGAGCCGATACCTCACTCTTGCTCTGCTTTTGAAGCTAGGGAACTTGGAGGAAGGGATTCCCTTTTCTAATTAGTCTCCCTAGAGGGGTTGCCTTTTCCTACTGATCTTCCCTGAGAGGTTATCTTTTTCTATTACGCACAAAGGCACCTTATGTGCTAGCAGTGGCGCTGAGTGCAGGACTCCCAAGACCTTGGGCCTCTGTAAGGGTCAGCCTCAGGGTGAGGGTGGAGGGCAGTCAGCCTGTTGGCTTCAGGGTGGTTCATCCTGGGTGACTGACTCCTCCCTCTCCCTCCTCTCCCCTCCCCTCCCCCCTCTCCAGGGCGTGTTCATTTTCAGTGCTGTGCAGATGACGCCACTCACCATGGGAAACTATGTTTTCCCCAAGTGGGGCCAGGGTGTGGGCTGGCTGATGGCTCTGTCTTCCATGGTCCTCATCCCCGGGTACATGGCCTACATGTTCCTCACCTTAAAGGGCTCCCTGAAGCAGGTAAGCCCTTCCCCACCCTTCAAATTGCCAGTGCCCTTCTCCCACTGTGCCAGGCACAGCCTCACCCCTTGTGGAGCTCACAGTCTAGCTGGGGAGACAGACAAGTCAATAGCTAATGACGGTAGAGTATTAGAGACACTGAGATTAGGGAAAGCCAAGGCGGTGGGAGCAAACAGCCCTGCCTTAGCCCTACTTGGGTTAAGGAGGATTAAAGAAGGCTTCCCAGAAGAGAGGATAACAAAGGAGAGGCCTGGGGATAAACCAAACTTAAAAGTAGAAGCAGAAAGAATGTTCCTAGAAGAGGTTGGAAAGCATGTGCAAAGGTCCAGGGGTATAAACTGCATTGGGCGAACTGAAGGGAGATCAGTGTGGCTGGAGGGTGAAGTGGAAAGGGGTGTGAGAAGGGAGCGTGACAAGAGATGGGGTTGGGATGTAAGGAGGTCCAGCCAGATCATGAAGGGCTTTGAAAACCAGGACAAGAACTTTGGACTTTATCCTGGCGGCAATGGGGCGTCATGAAGGGCTTGGAACAGACGGAGGGTGGGATCACATTTGCCCAGGGCTCACTCTAGATCTCATTTGGTTGATATGGAGAAAATGTGGTCTTACCCACAAGGAAAGACAAAGCACAAAAGACCTGCTGCCTGCAGCAGGGGCCTCACCATCACATAGGGTTCTCTGTCCATGCCCGCACTTTGTTAAATTGCACCAAATTCTTGAGGGAAGCAAAGAAGTGCTGGAGGTGCCAGGCAGGTGCCTCATTGATGAGGTGTGTGCAGGCTGAAAAGATGCCACTGGGAGAAGTGGAGAGTCAGAGCGTGAAGGCCACCCCGGAAGGCCCTGGATGAGTTGCTGTCCATTATAGTTCCCTTTCCCAGACCCAGGGGAAGCACTCTCAGGTCTGAGATACAGGGAAGCCTGGCTGCAGGTTATGTGCCACCGTGGAGTTACTGGCCCATCTTCCTCCAACCTCAGACAAAGAAACTGGGGAACCACAGGGGTTGAGTAAGCAGGTTCCCGGCTCGGAAAGCTGTGAGCAGAGCCAGGGCTTGCAGCCCTTTCTTCCCAATGCAAGTCCAAAGCTTTCATTTTCCATGATCCACTGGAGAGCCTCAAACAGCAGCTGGGTCTTAGTGTGGCAAGAGGTTAAGGGGGTGCCCTTGCAGAAAAGAGCACAGCTTGTGCAAAGGCCCAGCAGTAGGAAGGGCCAAGACATACCTGAGGCCAGGGTGTGAGCTGAAGGGGCAGGATGGCGAAGGCAGTGGGGGATCCATCCATTCAGCACACGTGGATGGAACCCTGATGATGTGCCAGACACTGCTGTCAGTGCTGGGGACGCAGCCATGAACAAGATAAGCAGAAATTGCACCCTCCTGGAGCTCTCATTCTGGGAGAGGAAGATAAGCAACTAACAAAATAAAAGCACGTGAGGTGGGGAGGAGCACTATAGAGAAAAATCAAGTAGGTAGGGGGTTTAGGGAGTGCCGCATGAGGCCTCACTGAGAAGGCAAAACATTTGAGCCAAGACCTAGGGAAGTAGAAAGCAAGCTGTCGCTATCTGAGAGGAAGGCTGTGCCAGACCGAGGACCAGACCGCCTGTGCAAACGCCCTGGGGCGGAAGCGTGCCTGCTGTGTTTGCGGGACATCGAGGAGTCACATGCAGATGAGGTGGACGCGCGAGGAAGAGGGGAGGACACTGAGGACTGCGAGGTGGCAGGGGCCGGGTCATGTAGGGCCTTGGAGGACTTTGGCTCTGCCTCTTGGTGAAATGGGAGACTTCATTGGGTCCTGAAGAGTACAGGGGCATGATCTGAGTCTGGTTTTCACAGAACTCTCCTGCTGCTCTGTTGACGACAGAATGAAGGGGTGAGAGGACAGAATGAAAGTGGGAGTGGAAGCTGAGGGCTGATTGTGAGTTGTTGCAATAACCCAAGTGAGAGGGGCTGTGGCGTGGCTCATGTGGGGCAGTGGCAGGGGTGCAGGGGGTGGGGATGTGGCTGGAGTCTGGGTGTAGTTTGGAGGCAGAGCAGACAGGATGCACTTGAATAGAGGGCAAGAGAGGGAAGTGGCCAGTTCCCCACCATCCCAGGCTGGGATTTTCCCCAGAGAGCCTCATACCTTCCTCCCCGGTACCCACAGCGCATCCAAGTCATGGTCCAGCCCAGCGAAGACATCGTTCGCCCAGAGAATGGTCCTGAGCAGCCCCAGGCCGGCAGCTCCACCAGCAAGGAGGCCTACATCTAGGGTGGGGGCCACTCACCGACCCGACACTCTCACCCCCCGACCTGGCTGAGTGCGACCACCACTTGATGTCTGAGGATACCTTCCATCTCAACCTACCTCGAGTGGCGAGTCCAGACACCATCACCATGCAGAGAGGGGAGGTGGGAGGACAGTTAGACCCCTGGGTGGGCCCTACCATGGGCAAGGATACCTGGTGGCTTCTGGCACCTGGCGGGCTGGTGACCTTTTTAATCCAGGCCCCATCAGCATCCCATGATCGGCCTTGGTAACCGCCGCGGTAGATCATTTTTATCCCGCCGGGGAGTGTGATGCAGCGAGGCCACACGTGCTCCTGGCTTTTAAACCTGTTCCTGACTGTTCTCTTACGCCGAAACCCATGACTGTTATCTCGGACTTTGCAGGAGTTCCTTTCCCTCCGAACGCTGCTCCATGCACAGGAAAAGGGCATTTTGTACAATGGGGACTTCCCGGGAACGCTTGCTCTTAAGTACCAGAAGCCGGCGGAGCTCTGGCTTTCGTGTTTTTGTTTTTCTCCTTCCCAAGGCAGCTGGATTAAAAAAACAAAACAAAACAAAAAACCCAGGGGCCTCAGTCAATATTCCCAAGGCCGCTTCTCCTGCAGTCTGTGGAGTGTCCTTGTCCCCGCCGCCGGAATGAATGAGCATTCTGCAGCCCGATGTCCCTGTCCCCTCCCCGCCGGGCCATTCTGATTGGACCTGGCCCAGTGCAATCCGTCCAGACAAGCCCTGCTTGCTGGAAAACTGCCACAAGCACAATTGATCTCTTTTTATCGCCATTCCAGGGGCCTCAGGTCCTACTGGGGAAACTTCCTATACCAGAGCTCCAATTTCTCTTAAGCTGCCCAATTTCACAGAGTACAAAATAGTTGAAGGGGAAATCAAGGTGAAGGATCTGTCCGACAGTCAAGACGGATCCACAGTTATCTTTCGGTCTCCTTCTTAAACTACCACCCTCACTGCCACCCACCCCAAGCTGCTGCCGCCTCACCTTCCTTGAAATTCCTCAGCGGGAGTCTCCTCACTGCCACTAAAACCTACTCAGCCCACTAACTGAGGAGCTAGTGTTAATCCAGAGAACCCCCCGCAATGCGCTTCCGAGATTCAGACTGCTTCACTGGGAAGTATGATTTGTTCCTTTCTGGAACTGGGCTCCGTGGTGGCAGCGGCACTTCAAGCAAAGACAGTTTCTTGCAAGCTCCAGTAGCTCCGCGTGTCTCGTTTGCCAGCAAGATGGGTTCCCACGTAGCAAATCGTACATTGTGCCCTGTAGCTCCTTAGCTAGTTAGCTCACAAGCCGTGTTTTATGACTAATCCTTAATAACTATGGTACGTAACTGTGACTGTGGGGTTTTTAATCTCTTGTCATTCTCATCCGAAAGTGACCAGCATACCAGTTCTTGCAATAAGATATTACCCTCAGAATATTAAGCACATTATTGTAGAGAAAAAAATATGTGTACACATATGAACGCACAAACATGCACATTCATCCTCACGTGTGGCACGTAAGGTCTCATTTGATATTGTGTAGGAAATCTGAAGCCTTTTCCTGAGGTCATCTGTAAAATAGTCTCATTGCCAAGGCATCCCCAGTGCCGGCTGGTGAATCCATGATCAAAATGCATACGTATTGTTAAATGATAAGGTTTAGAATGACAGGAACCCATCACTGTGTCTCATGGTCCCACTTCCCCATCTGTGTGTGAATTCCTTTAGACTAAGGGCAGGAAGACTTCCAACTTTCTCTTTGTTCTTCAATGTGAAGCTGAGACCAAGTCTCTCTAAGACAAATGCAGTGTATTTAATGTTTGTAAGCAATTCTAAGTGAGATGTTTGGCAAGAAATCCCCTAACTGATTTCCATCCAAACCTACCTTATAGAGCACAATATTAAGTGTCGTACAATTACTGTGAGAACTGTGAATATGTGTAACTTTTTTTTAGTATTTGCCCGGGGGGGAAAAGATATTGTATTATCATATATGCTTTTTTTGCAATAAGGATTTATTCTCAGAACACCAAGTAAATCTATCTCTATATAAAAAATATATGTAATATATACATATTCAAAGTATATACAGAGCCTGTTTTAAAAAATACAATATTATTTAGTAAAATTATCTGTTCTATGGACCAAATGTAAAATATTTATAAATGAAGATGCATTTTAAATGTCTATAAATGGTGTCATAACTAGAGCACGGGCGTTATGTAAGTTTCTAAGAATTTAGAGGATAAATAATAAAGGTTCTATGATATACAACATCAGACCTTCAATTCTTTGGGCTGGGGGCACAATATCCTCTTTCATCAGAACAACAACACATACACACAGAACTATTTTTCCCCAGCAGAGAGAGATTGGGGCTCAAAACCCAACAAAACGGAGCTGGACTTCCCCAGAGTCTTAAAGTCATAGAAAATGATTGTGTGCTCCACGAGGGAGGTGCTTTCACTGTGCATGGGGTCAGCTAAATGAAAATCTAAAACCGCAGGAGACCAGGAGCACATTTAGCGAACAACGGCACTCGTTCATTCACTCACTGATTCCTTCCTCAACATTTTTATCTTTTTAAATCGTATTTAGAAAAATGTGAATTGTACAGAGAAGTTGTAAGAATACTTCTGTGGACACATCTGCGCATCACCCAGATTTGCCAGTTGTTAACACGTCGCCACTTTTATCTTCACTAACTCTCTGTCAGTCAAGGTTCAGCCTGGCAAGTGGAGCCACTGGATATGATGGAATCAGGGCTTTATTACAGGAACGGACCTTAGACCACTGTAGGGCAGTTGGAAAGTAAGAGTCTGCGGTTTCTCTACCTGGTCTGCTCTTCCCCGGCTGTCCTCACCACTGGTTCCTTCCTTTCATTCAGGTCTCTGCTCAGTTGTCACCTCTTCACAGAGGCCTTTCCTGACCACCTTAGCTAAAATAACATGCTCTTTCATCTCTCTCTGCTCCCTCACCCTGCTTTTTTTTTCTTATTCTCAGCATTCGCAGGCTTACTAATTTAATCTCTATCTCTCCCCACTATAAAGGAAGCTCTGGGGACGGGCACAGTGGCTCACGCCTGTAATCCCAACACTGTGGGAGGCCGAGGTGGGTAGATCACTTGAGGTCAGGAGTTCGAGACCAGCCTGGCCAACATGGCGAAACCCCATCTCTACTAAATATACAAAAACTAGCTGGGCATGGTGGCGAGTGCCTGTAATCCCAGCTACTTGGGGGCTGAGGTAGGAGAATCGAGTAAACCCACAAGGTGGAGATTGCAGTGAGCTGAGATCGTGCCACTGCACTCCAGCCTAGGTGACAGAGAGAGACTGTCTCAAAAAAATAAATAACTGAAATAAAAATAAAGGAAGCTCTGGGAAGATGGGGACTTTTGCTAATTCACTACTGTGTCCTAGATGCCCAGAACAGTGCCCGACATAGAGTAGAAGCTCAATGAATACATGAATGAATGAATGAATGAATGAATGAATAGATGGACGGATGGATGGCAGGATGGATGGATGGGCAAGGAATGGTGATGGAACAGACATTGCGGGCGCTGGCTTTGGGGTCAGACAGCTCTCCATGTGAGTTCCGGCTCTGCTGCTCACTCTCTCAGCAACTCTGAACACGTTGCTTAAATCTCTTTGTGCCCCAGTTTCCTCACAAAATTGTTGTTACAGTGAAATGAGTTAAAACAAGGAAAGCACATAGCATGGTGCCTAGCCCAAACTGAGCACTTAAAAAAAATAGTGGTTTTATTACAGCAATCGTTCCTGAAATGGTTGCCTTAGAAGAACCTCTTTAATCAGGGTCCATCCCCAACCCAGAGCCCCATGTTTTGAAGGATTTTGTCTACCAAACTGTCACTTAATAATTAAGCTGTTTCCCCCCTTTTTATTAATCAGATGTGGCTGTTAATTAGAGCTCCTGATTAGCATGAGGTAACCAGGGTGACAGCACTAAGCTGATATCATTCCAGGCAAAAGCAAAGAAATGTGGCATTTGGGGTCCTCAGCTTACCCAGATGGTTTGTAATTATGTGGTTTCCTCTGGGCTGTATAATGTGGAAAAAAAAAAAACGTTCTGAATGTCCCACTGACTTTTCCAGGGACCCTCACAGATTCAGGACCTCAGGTGGGGTCTATGTCTCACAAAATGTTTGGCTGCGGACTTTGTATTTCTCTTTCTTTAAAACCAAAGGTTGCTTTGAGGAGTAAACATTTTCCAGGCTAGGTGACCACGACTTTTGATCCAGCTAATACAGATCATGAAAATGGCTCACAGTTTTGAAGCTCAAGTTTTGTGCACATCTCTATTTCTTTCTAATAAACTCCCAGCAGTGAAATTGCTGAGTCAAGTGGTCTGTGCATTTTTAAGGCCGTTCATGCCTAGTGCCAAACTGTCCTCAGGGAAAGTGGTGACCATTTTTATTCCCCTCAGAAGTATATGGTAGTGACAATTTCCCCACACTTTTTCCAAAATTAGGTCTTATTATTTTTTAGAATCTTTTGCAATTTCACAGCTGAAGTTAATAGTTGAGCTTACATTTCTTTGAATTTTACTGATGCTGGACTTTTTTTCATGTCCTTTCTGGCCTTTTGTATTTATTTCGTGAATTTATGGCTCATGAGCATCTTGTTGTTCTTTAGAGATGGGCTCTCGCTCTGTCGCCCAGGCCGGAGTGCAGTGGTGCAATCACAGCTCACTACAGCCTCGAACTCCTGGGCTCAAGCCATCCTCCCGCCTTGGCCTCCCCAGTAGTTGGGACTACAGGCATGAGACACCATGTCCAGCTAATTTTTTAATTTTTCTTTTGTAGAGACAGAGTCTTGCTGTGTTGACCATGCTGGTTTCAAATCCTGGCCTCAAGCAATCCTCCTGTCTTTGCCTCCCAAAGTGCTGCAATTATAGGCGTGGGCAACTGTGCCCAGCCAGCATCCTGTTTTTGTATATGTCTTATTTGTTTGGAAGAGTTATTTTTAATACATTGAGGATATTAACACTATCTTATGTGTGTTGAAAATAAATCACAGGATGTATATGGATAGGTATATGTGTATGTATATGTACATGTATATGTATATGCTTATGTACATGTGTATGTATATCTATATGTATAGATATATGCATATGCACATGTATGTGTGTAGATAGATATAGATAGACAGATAGATAGATAGATAGATAGATAGATAGATAGATAGATAGATAGATAGATAATAGATAGATAATCTCTTCTCCCAAGGAAGTCTTTCTGTTTTCTAGTTCCTGGCTTCTCTACTTCCAAACCTTTTACAGTTTGAGCCAAAGGCTAGGAAAACATTTTTGGCCATCCCCTTTTCCAACCCTGTGCTAGTGTAGCCCCTCTCTTGGGTGGAAATGTGAGAGCAATTGCATCTTCCACTCAGGGCTGAGGATTCATGGCTTAGTAAGTGTCAAGTGTTTAGAACAGGGCCTGGTACGTAGGAAACACTCATACTGGGCCTTCTGATGACTTTCTGTGACCACACAATAGCGCCAGCTGCTTACTCTTCTCTCTGTCCTCACAAACCAGCTCTTTTATGATCCTCGTGGAACCTTCCCTGGGACACCCTTCAGGCTCACTGAGCCACTGTCAGGGCTGCTCAGAGAAGGCTGGTGTTGAAGTAGTGGCAGTTCATGACAACAGTGATAATGATAACAACTATTCATTCAGGCCCTACTAAGTTTGAGGCTCTGTACCAACCACCCTACAAGATTTTTCTCACTTCTCCCTTGGGACCACCCCATGGGGTATGGGTGGCCCTCATGTCAATGCTCCAGCCATAGCACTGAAGTCCCTTTTCCATCTTCATTTTTGTGCACACTGGCTCCCGCCGTGCCTGCACTCTAACATCCAGCACTTCTGTCTGTGTCAGACACAAGCATTATTTTTATAATAGGAAATACATAATAAACTATATTTTTAAATACACAAAGTCATGGCTAGGCACATTGGCACATGCCTGTAATCACAGCACTTTGGGAGGCCAAAGCAGGAACGTTGTTAAGACCAAGAGTTCAAGACCAGCCTAAGCAACATAGCAAGGACCCATCTGCACAGAAAAAATTTAAAAAGTTAGCCAGGCATGATGGTACATGCCTGCAGTACTAGCTATTCAGGAAGCTGAGGCAGGAGGATGGCTTGAACCCAGGAGTTCAAGGTTGCAGTGACCTGTGATTGCACCATTGCATGCCAGCCTGGACAACAGAAGGAGACCCTATCTCTAAAAAATCAAAACAAAACAAACAAACAAAAAAACAAAGTCACATGGGCTTGTCAATGTGGAGAAGGACAATTTACTGACAAGGCTTCTCATTATAATGCACATACAGTTAAGGACTGTGTATATTTTGCTTTTGGAGGAAAATTTTCTTTTACCAAAAGATGCTAATGGGACATGGGTGAGGAGACCAACCATGACAGACAACTCTAACAATATCCTAACATGAGCGAAGGAGAAATCAAGGGTTCCAGTGATGTGTTTACTGATGTTTCAGCTGACACTGTCAAAGAGAATGTCCTGGCGTTTTACTTGAGGTTGGTGTCAGTTCAGGTCCACCAGGAAGCAGATGCCAAGACAAATGTAGCAGCAAAATGGACCTGTGGGTAAACACCTTGAAATTTTTTATTGATGTATAATAATTGCACATATTTATAGGGTACATGTGATATTCTGATACATGCATACAATGTATAATGATCAAATCAGGGCATTTAAGATGTCCATTGCCTCAAATGTTTATCATTTCTTTGTGTTGGGAACATTTCAGATCTTTTCTTCTAGCTATTGGGGTAAACACCCTTAAATGACACGGGAGAAAGGGCAGGGCCAGGCAGGAAGACACCCAGCCACATTGATGGCTGGACAGCAGGAGAAGGAAGGAGGCATGGGTGGGAAGAGCCATAGACTGCAGTGCAGCACTGGGGCAGTCTCAGCCAGCCTGCCAGGGAGACCCATTGCAAAGGCTGCCCTTTGAAGAGTTTCACATTGAAGAAATGTCCAGGCCCCATTAACTCCACTATGCACTCAGTGCTGCCAGGGAGAGTGTAAACTTGGCTCAACACTGTGGGGCATCCCAAAGGCACTGCAACTGGGGGCCACCAGCCTACTGTACTCCCCACAGCAGTTCTCCAAATTACAGGAATGTGGAGGCAAGCAAAAGATATCCTTATTTCCTGAATGCCTTCTGTGTGCCCGGCACTTTCTCATGGAATACTGTTTACTCCTCATCACAAACCTACAGAACATTGCAGGTAATTACCGGCATTTTGATATGGTGTGCATGTTCATCTCCTCCAAATCTCATGTTGAAATGTGATCCCAAATGTTGGAGGTGGGGCCTAGTGGGAGGTGTTTGGGTCATGGGGGCAGATGTCTCATGAATGGCTTGGTGCCCTCCCCATGGTAATGAGTTTGCAGAAGAGCTGGTTGGCATCTCTCTCACTCCCTCTCTTATACGACACACTGACTCCCTTTCCCTTCCACCATGAGTAAAAGCTTCCTGAGGCCTCATCAGAAGCTGAGAAGATGCTGGCACTGTGCTTCTTGTACAGCCTGCAGAACTGTGAGCCAAATAAACCTCTTTTCTTTATAAATTACCCAGTCTCGAATATTCCTTGATAGCAGCACAAAAAGGACGAACCACATTTATAGATGAATATCCTCAGGCTCAGAGAGGGAAAGCAACTTTCTCACAAAGCCACAGAGTTGAAAGTCACGGGACTGGACCCCTGAGCCCAGATCCTTCCACTATAGCACAGTGGCCTCCATGGTCACAAACATGGCAAAGAGTATAAGGCAAAGATCTAAGACCAGGCAGAGTTAAGGCAAGAGGGGGATCAGGAAAAGCCCATGGCATCAATATGGGCGGCTTCTGCCCCTTTCCTGCTGGAGTCTTGTTACAACCCAAAGGGGTTCTTCTTGCCCACTGCAAGATAAAGCCAGAACATTGAGACATCAGTGTTGCTGTAGAGAAAGGGTTTAATTATCACAAGGTAACTAAACAAAAGGATGGGAGATGTTTTTCAAGTCTGCCTCCCCAGGAATTCAGAAGCTAGGGTTTTTAAGTGCACTTGGGCAGGCAGAGGGCTGGGAAACTGAAACAATTGATTGGCTGGGGACAAAATCACAGGGGTCTCTAAACTGTCTTTGAACAACTGAGTCAGTTCCTGGGAGGGGATTTCAGGATCATGTGGCATCTCTTGATCTCCTGAAATGCTAAATCTGAAAAATATCTCAAAGACCAGTCTTTTAGGTTTCACAATAGTGAAGTTATCTATAGGAGCAGCTGGGGAAGTTACAAATATAGCGACCTCCAGTGATGTGACTCTGGGGCAGTAAGCAACTTATAGAAAAGCAAACTAAACAAGCAATGGATGGTTATAGTTCAGCCTATTCTTTAGCAAAGTTGTAGGCCTCTAACATCATTCTAACCTTGTTATCTTTTGTTAGTCTTTACAAATACGATTGCAATTTCCAAACAAAGAAGGGAACAGCTCCAGGAAGGGGCTACTATGGCCTCCCACAAGAATGAGCAACAGCCAACTAGCCTGGTAGAAGCAAGATGAAGTCAGGTATGTCCGATTTCCCTTACTACTACAATTTTTGCAAAGGTGGTTTTAGCTTCAGAAATTAGCCCCACATCTTCTGCCAACCCCTCTGGAGGCAAGGGCCTGCACTGACCTCGTGGGCCTGCAGGGGGCTTCAGAGTAAAATACACAGACTGACTTTACAAGGACCATGCCAGGAAGCACCGGCCCAGAAGCCCAGTGCACCAACCCTCAGCTGCATCTTCAGAAGAAGAAAGCTTTAACCCAGCAGTGCACATAAGAATCAGAGAGAGTGCTGGGCAGAAAGCTGACCCCCAGACCCCATCCCAGACACTCTGATGCAGGAAGTCTAGGCTGGTGCCCAGAAATTACATTCTAATAAGCACCTCAAGCCTTTCTAGTGGAGAAAGTCAGCCACACATCACATCAAGAAATACTGTTAAAAGCAATCCTGGAACCAAAATTGAGGAACAGTATACAAAGCAACTGGCCTACACTCTTGAAAAATGTCAAGGTCATAAGAGACAAAGACCAAAGAATTGTTCAGATTAAAGACAAGACAACTGAATGCAATGTTATCCGGAAATGGATCCTGGACCAGAAACAATATTTTTTCTCTTGCTGTAAAGGACATTAGTGAAACAATAGATGAAATTTGAATAAGATATGTAGATGAGATAATACTATTGTATGGATGATAATTACATGATTTTGATCAATACACTGTGGTTATGTAAGAGAATGTCCTTTATTTAGGAAATGCATGCTGAAGTATTCAGGCTAAAGGGGAAACTTGTCTACAACTTATTCTTAAATGACTCAGAAAAAAAAATATAGGCTGGGCACAGTGGCTCACGCCTGTAATCCCAGCACTTTAGGAGGCCGAGGTAGGTGGATCACCTGAGGTCAGGAGTTCAAGACCAGCCTGGCCAACATGGTGAAACTCCATCTCTGCTAAAAATACAAAAATTAGCCAGGTATGGTGTGGGTACCTGTAATCCCAGCTTCTCAGGAGGCTGAGGCAGGAATATTGCTTAAACCTGGGAGGCAGAGGTTGCAGTGAGCTGAGATTGTGCCACTGCACTCCAGCCTGGGCAACAGAGTGAGACTCTGTCTGAAAAATAATAATAATAATAATACAGTATATACAAATGTAATATGTGTGTGGAGAGAGAGCATAAGAGAGAATGATAAAGCCAGCAAATGTGGAAAATAACATTTGGGGAATCTGGGTGAAGAGTACACAGAAACTCTTTATATGAGTTTTGTAACTTCTATTTATTTATTTATTTAGAGATGGGGTCTTGTTCTTTTGCCCAGGCTGGAGTGCAGTAGCACAATCTTGGCTCATTGCAACCTCCATCTCCCAGGTTCAAGCAACTCTCCTGCCTCAGCCTCCTGAGTAGCTGGAACTACAGACGTGCACCACCACACTTGGCTAATTTTGTATTTTTAGTAGAGATGGGGTTTTGCCATGTTGTCCAGGCTGGTCTCAAACTCCTGACCTCAAGTGATCCACCGACCTCAGCCTCCCAAAGTGCTATGATTACAGGCATGAGCCACCGTGCCCGGCTGAGTTTCACAACTTCTAAGTCTGGAATTATTTTAAACACACAAACAATCTAGGAAGAAGCTGGGTGTCACCTTTGTTTGATGAGAAAGGTACAGGGTTTGGAACAGGTTCCTAAGGTGGGGAGGGGGATGGTGGAGCAGGCTCTAGCTTTCACCAGGACCCGTCCCCACTCACACACTCCCATCCCTGTCATTGCCCCTCTTCTCCTGGTAAACTTCTCCTCAGGTCCCAGCTGAGAAGTCACCTCCCAGGAGCCTGCCCAGGATGTGCCCGGCACCCTCCTGTGCTCCAAGGCTCCTTGGCACTGTGGTCCTCCCACCCTGGCCTATGAGCCTCTTGGAGGCTGAAGGTTGTTGGGGGAGACTGGGTCTCAATCTTATTTGTGTCCTCAGGCCTGGCACAAAATTTGCCACATGCCAATGATTAAAAGAGATCCGCTTTTATTAACAGTTTCTTATTCCTGAGAGCCAGCATTTTGCAATACACACTAGCTAAGTGCTGCCTAACCTCTGTGTCATTAATACCTATGAAAACCCATAGGGCAGGTCTAATTACTCCCACTTAATGATGCTTGGAGAAATGAAGTGACTTGCTTTAAAAAAAACATTGAATGAATGCATGCATGCATGCATGAAAGAAAAAGGTGCAGAGTACTCTGTAACCCTAGAGGAGCCAAAGGTGTGTGTACTGGGGGTAAGAGGGGAACCTCAGGAGACAAGCTCCAGTACCTAAGGAACTGGACATTCTCATGGTCAAGACTGTCCAACAATAGAACCAGCTGCCTTGGTAGTGAGTGAGCACCCTGTCCCTGGAGGT
The DNA here is from genome assembly GCF_009828535.3 of Hylobates moloch. Taxonomy (NCBI): domain Eukaryota; kingdom Metazoa; phylum Chordata; class Mammalia; order Primates; family Hylobatidae; genus Hylobates; species Hylobates moloch. Next base: position 28,139,345 of record NW_026652279.1, read on the forward strand.
GTGCAAGCAGAGGGCCCCACCTTAACAGGGGTAAGAGGATGGTGGCTGGATGCCCGGGAGGGGCTGACTTTATGATTCTCCTGGCAGCAGGGGTTTCTGAGTTGGTCCAATGGGAGCCAATGAATATACATAACATAGTAACCCTCAACATCCACTAGTTCCACGTATCAGTACCCGATATATCTCCTAGTGGCTCCCCTAGAAAATTTGCTGCTCCTATCAAGATTTTCTTTGTCCTGTCATTTCTTCTCAAATTTATAGTTGTCTAAAAAGTATAAAAGCATCTTGCTTTGGCCACTTCTGACTTCACTTTCTTGTGAAGATCCCTGGGTACATGTAAAACTAATACAATGTGTACGCTTTCCTCTTGTTAATCTGCCTGCTGTCAGTTTGGTTTCTATCCTGCGTAAGAGCTAAAGGAGCTTGGAGGTGACGTCTGCCCCGCTGCAACCCTCTGGAGCATCCTCTCCCCCAGAACCTTTCCCTGCACCAGGCCCTCCTCACTGTGTTCTGGGGGCCTCTGGACTTGCCCATCTGGGTGCAAGTGTACCCCATTAATCTCTTCCCATTTTCATTCCAGCTAGACTGGTCAGTCCCATGAGGACAGGGACTGCTTTTCCTGACATTGCTTCCCCAGCACTGAGCACATGCTTGTTGCATTGTAAAGATTCAACGACTATGTGGATTTCAATGACTGGCTGGAAGAACCAGTGAGAATACCTAAAGGCACATTAAACATGCTTCCCCAAAGAAACAAACAAACAAGTATACACACCAAAGAATGAATGAACTGATGCATACACAAATGTAGGTAGATAATTAAGTGACAGAGCATTCCCCCAAGCTTTGAAAGCAATGGTTCTCAACCCTGGCTCCAGGTTGGAACCACCTAGGCCTCCATCTCAGATCAATCAACTCGGAATCTTTAGAGGTGGGGCTGAGCTTCACCTTTTTTTAAGTTCCTGGTAATTCTAGCATGCAGTCAGGGCTGAGTGGTTCCCAAAGTGCAGTCCCGGAGCAGCAGTGTGAGCATCACCTGGGGACCTCAGAGTTTCTCAAGCTGCATAGAAATCACTGGAATTGGGAGGCCTGGGGTGAGGGGGGGCCCTGACTATGTGTGTCTCTAACAAGTTCTCAGATGCTGCTGAGGCTGCTGATTGGGGGGTCGCACTTTGAGACCCACAGGTCCAGAGATCTTTCTCTCTAGTCCTTTAGTGAAAGAAGGGTTGGAGGAGGTGACAGATACTGCTTCCTGGTCCAGGGACGAGAAGTCCTAAAAGGGTGGGACAGAGATTGCTCTAACAATTGTTCTTCTTCTTTACTTTCCCATTTTTGTAGATTAGGAACCTGAGACCTTGGGAGGAGCAGAAACTTGCCCAAAGCCCAGGATCAATCTTGGAAACACTGACTTAGCAGAATATTTCCTGAGCACTTGTGACGTGCCAGGGGCACATATGCTACATGCTAAGCGTTCAAGGACCAGCCTCTTAGCTGTGCCCCGCCTCTTCCAACTTGACATCAGCACCCCAAGGTCAGAACCCTAGGGACGGGTGGGGGCTCAGCTCCAACTCACCTGGCCTGCCAAAGAAAGCAGGGCTGGGTGACAGGCATCTTGCTTCCCTCATGCCCTGATGGGAGAAGCTGATCTTCCCCCTGCTCCCTGAGCTCCCTGAAACTGCCAAAGCCCAAGGGGAACGTCAGGAGGAGCAAATGAGGCAAGGAAGCCAACTGTCGGCTCCCACTCGCAGCCGTGCAGGAGACGCCTCCTCTCCCTGGGGGATGTTTAGGTCCCACACAGCCCATTTTCTTGCCTGTTGAGGTGGTCTCTGGAGATGGTGTGAAAAACTCAGTTGAATGGTGAAGCAACAGCATTTCCCTCTTCCTCCTCAATACCAGACTCTGATCTTGCTCAGGTATCTGGTGGCCTTGTGCTACAGAGGGGTGGGGGGCAGGGCTCTGCCCTCGTTCCAGGGCATGACTGATCCACGTCAATCATGCCACTCCATTTTCCTGGAAGTGATTGGTGGAGTCATGGGCATGGGAGCAATTATGGCCAATGAGGTGTGAGGATGAGACATGCGGAAGTGAAACTGGAAAGGTTTTTGCTTTTATAAGTAGATACTGGACCAAAAAAGAAAGAGAGAGAGATGGATGAATAGATGGATAGATGGATGGACAAACTATGAAGATAAGATAAAGTAATTATAGTAAAATGCAGAGTGCTAATGGTATAATCTAGATGGTTAAGTACACAGGTGCTCACTCTATTATTTACTCAAATTTTCTGTATGTTTAAAACTTTTCATAGTGATGTGTTTTAAAAGCATGATGCCTGAGTGTCTACTAAAGTTGAGTATATGCAATTCCACTCCTAGGTATATGCCTAACAGAATAACAGAAACACATTCTTTTTTTCTTTTTTTTTTTTTTTTTTTTTTGTTTTTCTTGAGACAGCGTCTTGCTCTGTCACTCAGGCTGGAGTGCAATGGCACAATCATAGCTCACTGTAGCTTCCATCTCCTGAGCTCAGGTGATCCTCCCACTTTAGCCTCTCAAGTAGCTGGGACTACAGGCATGCCATTATGCTCAGCTAATTATTTTATTTTTTGTAGAGATAGGGTCTTGCTATGTTGCTCAGGCTGGTCTCGAGCTCCTGAGCTCAAGCAGTCCTCCTGCCTCAGCCTCCCAAAGTGCTAGGATTACAGGCGTGAGCCACCGTGTCCAGCCAGAAATGCATTCTTAACGTTCACCAAAAGATATGTGCAAGAATGTTCATAGCAGCACTATTTATAATAGCAAAACCTGAAAACAGTTGAATGTTTGTCAACAGAAGAATAAATAAATTGTGATGTATTCATGCAATAGAATACTACACAGCACTGAGAATTAACCAATGGCAACTACACACAACAACCCGGTAAATCACACTAATATAATGCAGGGCAAAGACACTATAAGTACAGAATGCATTATTACATTTCTATAGAGCTCATAGCAGGCTGAAGTGAACTGTGCTGTTAGATTTTGGAGATCGGTGGCCCTTATTGGAAGGTAGCAACTGGAAGGTAGGGCAATGGGAGCTCCTGCAGAGCTGGTGATATTCTGCTGGCGGAGCTGGTGCTAGTTACAGGGAAGCAACTGAGCTGCATGCTTTTTTTTTTTTTTTTTTTTGGCACCTTTCTTTATGTATGTTATGCTTCGATGAAGAGTTCAAGATGCATATGCTTGAAGGGAAGCCTCCTCCTTCTCTGATTCTCCACATAGCTAGGTGAAGTGAAGATGCTGGAGTTTCTGCTGGCATCTATGATGCCAAGGAAATGAGCCAGCCCCCCCAGATGGCAAAACAGAGAGATGGAAGCTGAGCCTAGGTGACATTGTTGTCAACCTTGACACTGGCACAACTGTAAGAGGTGGGGACTATCATTGTTCCCGTCTAATCCCCCAGGACACCGAGGTTTAGAGAAAAAGCTTAGAAAGTCCCCACCCCACCTTGAAGTGGACATTCTAGTTGTTCCTGGGTTAGAGGTGAGCATTCAGAATAACAATACAAGGAATGTCCCACCAAAAGAGGAGCTGGACAGTTCAGTGGCGATGGAGACCACTGTGGGCTGCGGTGTCTGGGGAGGTTTCCAGCTAAGATCTTGTTTTCCGGTTCCTGCTGCTTCTCTCACTATTCACCACTCCCTTCTCCCAGCCACCCACAACCCAGTCTCTGCTCAGCCACACGGAGTTCCCCCAAACTCTACTGCTCTTCCCCTGTAGGCCTTTGCACAGCCTTTTCGCTCTGCCTGGAGCACTCGCCTCCTTCTCTCCAGCAGCCTAACTCCAACTTCTCTCTCAGTCTTGGCTTTGGTGCTCTTCCTCCAGGAAGACATCTTGGACTCTCTCTTAGGAACCTGAAGCCCATGAAGCCAGAAGAGAGACAGTAATCCCCCACACTCGCCCACCTCTGGAGAGGCAAGTCCTTGTTCAGTCCTTCCAACAACCTTCCAAGGCAGGCAACACTGGTGTTCTCAGCCGCAACTGGCAGGTTAAGAAACTGAGGACCAGAGAGGACAAGAGACTTCCATGAAATCACACAGCACTCTTTCCATCAGGAGACAGGCCCTGAATTATGCCTGTAGAATTTGGCAACCACAGCAACAACGATAATGATACCCACTAAGGTTTATCTGGTATTTGCCAGGAAGGGCTCTAAAAATTTCATCTGTATTAACTCATTTAATCTTCACAACATCCCCATGAAATAAATATTATTATTGTCCCAAATTTACAAGGAAGAAACCAGAGGTGCAAACAGATGAGAAACTTGCTCTCTCAACTACCAAATACTCATCATCAAATACCAAAACACTCACTAGTCACCAAATACTGAAAGCAACCAGAAAGATCTTCCTCGTCCATCAAGTCTGCAGATCTTTCAAAAATCATAATTGGCAGCATCAGAATGCAGAGAAATAAGCACATCAGAGACATACTACAGGTGCATAGATTGATTTTTTTAAACTTTTTGATCATAATTTGATAACAGTATTTAGTAAGAATTCCTCTTTTTTTTTTTTTTTTTTTTTTTGAGACAGAGTCTAGCTCTGTCACCCAGGCTGGATCTCAGCTCACAGCAACTTCCGCCTCCCAGGTTCTAAGTGATTCTCCTGCCTCCACCTCTGGAGTAGCTGGGATTATGGTGCCCACCACCATGCCCGGCTAATTTTGTATTTTTAGTAGAGATGGGGTTTCATCATGTTGGCCAGGCTGGTCTCGAACTCCTGACCTCAGGTGATCCACCCGCCTCAGCCTCCCAAAGTGCTGGGATTAGAGGCGTGAGCCACCATGCCTGGCCTGTGTATTCCTTTTGACTCACCAATTCTACTTCTAGGAATCTATTTCTTAGGGAAATACTCAGAGACCTTGACTCAAATTTGTACTCGAAAAAATGCATTGCAGTATCATGTTGAACAACGGCAACAAAAGAAAGGAATCCACCCAGAAGTTCAGCAATACGGTTGATAGGATAAATGATGACACTCCCAGCCCATGAAACATGACTCAGTCATTAAAAGTAATGTTGTAAGAGAAAAGTAAATATCATTTTTCTAAAGTGTCTAAAATTCAAGGATGAGTAAAAACAGAATACAAAACTATATGCACACGGTATTATTTGCACTGTATTGCATGATATTATACACCCAAAGGAACCCTCCCCAGGGTTATGGATGTGTGCAGCAATACTGGTTGAATCTGTTGAGCAAGGCTAGGAGGACATGCGATGATGCCTTCCTGCTCATAACAACCCCATGAGACAGCCGCTACAGTATCATTCCCATTCTGCAGATGGGATCACCGAGGCATAGGAAACTAAGGTCCTCACCAAGGCCAGGATTGTCTGACTCCAGAGTACACATTCAGGCCCACACCAGCCTCTGGGTATGACATTATGGGTGGATGGTTAAAAGTTTTTGTATACTTTTAAGAAGCTATTTTCCAAGCTATTTCCAATGAACACCTATCACTTTTATAATCAAGGACAGGAGGCAATAAAAATCATTTGTTTGTGCAAAGTGTCCAAAAAGTTCCGGGAGGCTGTACATGCCCAGGTGTTAGCGACAATTATCTCCAGCTGGCAGGAGGCCTGGAGCACTGTGCGCTCTTCATTTTGCTCTATTTTGTCATTTTTCTGCAGAAAGTGAGCATATGAGTTATTTAGAATTCCAGTGTTTGGTGCCTGGGACTTCTGTCAGGGTCTGCGGTGTCTGGAGTGGGGCCTGCTCTGATCCGGTGGAGGTACCTCTAGACCCCTGCCCACCTTCCCCCCACAAGCCTAGGCCATGGCCACCCCCGTCCCCACCAGAAAAGCATGGCACCAACACCAGCTTGTGCCTCTCCTCATCCCCTCCCAAGAGGGCCATGTCCTTGTTCATCTGTAACTTTCAATTAACCAGGCACCAGGCTCCGGCTCAGAGGCTGAGCAAATGTTCCAAGGAGGAAAAGAAAATCCAGCCCAACAGCTCCAGGAGGACGCTTCCTTTTAATTAAAGTGAGGATCACGGCGGCTCTAAAACCCTTTTCTGATGAAACGTGAAGGTGGCCAGGGAGGTGTCCTTGAGAGCAGGGCTGGGTAGGTCAGGGCGGCAAAGGTGTGGTGAGGGAGCCAGCCTCCCATCCCTGCATCCCTCATTAGGCTCCTGCAGGGCCAGGGCCTTCTAGCTGCACTGAGGAAGGGCGGCTGATGTCAGAGGGCCCTGATAATTAGAACCCAGGACCCCCGAGAGGGCTGCCACAGGATGGTTGCTAACACTAACCGTTAGGGGTGTTCGGGAGGGGAGAGCATGTGCACATCAAGTCTGGAAACGAGGCTCTGGGCTTGGCCCGAGCAGAGCTCCAGGCTTCCTTGCTCCTCCTGCTCCCAGGGTCAGCCTGGCTTCTCTGGTTTTCTGTTTGAATATAAGGGAGGGAAGGAAGGACTGTGCTCAATTCTCTTGAGCCCATTTCTCAGAGGCCCTCAGAGGAAGGATGTACCCAGCCCCAGCCCCAGCCCAGAGGAAAGAAGGCCCTTGCCCTTGTGTCTCATTCACATCACACCCTGCAGCAGGGCTGGAGCTTCCCGCAAGATGGCGTATGGTGGTCGTGGTGGTGGTTGCAGTCATACAGCCAACGTCTGTGGAACATAACTACTGCCCCGGGGGGGACATCAATAAAACGGCGGATTTGGCAGCTTGGCCTTTGTGGGTTTGAATCCCTACTCTGCTACTCCCTAGCTATATCACTGAGGGCAACTTAATTCCCCTCTCTGGGCTCATCTTCTTCATCTGTAAAATGGAGCTAACAGTGATGCCTGCCTCACAGAGCTGTGTGGTGAGGATTAAATTAGTGAACACGTCTAAAATGTAAGAACAGTGTCTGGTTCGCCTGCCCTCAATTAATGTCAGCTGTTACTAAGACATTTTACATTTATTCAGATTAACTCATTAATTCATCCCAATACCCCACGTGGTAGTCACTTTCATTACTCCTCTTGGTACATGCAAAAATAGGCACAGAGAGGCTAAGAAATTTGCCCAAAGTTATACACATTTACTAAGGAGACGAGCCAGGATTCCAACCCAGGCCCTGTGGCTCCATAGCCCACGTGCTTGGCTATCATTTTCTTTAATATTCTGCTCCTCATTGTGGACGTATAGATGTAGACATGTAGGCATGGATGGCATTCCGTAGCAAATTTTTACAAGATGGCGAATATTAAGGGAGTGGTTGGCAGAGTTGAATGGGCAGGGGCTCTAGGATCAGGCCAGCTTGAGCTCAAGCCTCAGAACTGCTGCTTTCTGGGTGTGTGCCTTGGAGCAAGACACTTTTCCCTCCTTCCTCATCTGTGAAATCAGACTCATAGAGGGGTCCCTTCTGAGGCAGGCAATGGAGTAAGAGGAGGTAAGCAATGGTCTGCAGGAGGGGTTATGGAAGGGGAGAGGGAGGAGGAGCACAGGGGAAGGGCCTGTCTCCTGTGGGTTCCAGACCCCTGCCCCTGAACAGGCTGCCTTTCCTCCTCTGCTGCCTGCCCCTGCAGCAGCCCAGAGCCCAAGGTGCAGCCAGAGGCAGAGCCCCAAAGCCCCAACCAGCATATCACTCAAAGTGATGAACCCTGGCTTCAGATCCCAGCAAGGGCACCACTGGCAGCTGGAAGGGGCACTGCTAAGGGCTGCTGGAATGGGAAGGGTCCAGTGAGGACACCTGTCACTGGACAATCTGGGTCCTGTCTGACGACACTCCCAGGAACACACCTGTACCCAATGCCTCTTTTTCTTCACCTGGCTCCTCCCTGTCTTCCCTTCCAGTCCAGCCTCTACACTGCAGTGGAGGGATTAGTCTAAAATGTAGATCTTATCAGGTTGTTTTCTGGTCTAAAACCCTCCCCTGGCTCCCCACTACCCAAGCTCTTTGACTTGACCCATGAAGCCCCATCCACCTGTTCTAAGGTTGCCTGCGAGTCCCTCTTCCATCCTTTGGCCACTGCACTCTCCCCTCTCAAATGCGAAACTCCTACCACACTGGACATTTCTTTGTGTCATGTTCTTGCACCGCACTGGGGCATTCGATCTTATAGATCCCTCTGCAAGAAGCACCTTTCTCTCCTTCTGGCCACCACCACCCCCAACCAAAACACATATTCTGGGCTTTCTCCTGTTTATTCTTCAAGGCTGCACTTAACATGTTGCTTCCCTGAGGAAGCCCTTTCCGTACTCCCCTGACCCAGCTGGGTCAGCTGCCCTGCTTTGTGTTCCCACAATCTCCCAAGCTTTCCTAAGGGAGCATTTACCATAGTCTATTGTAATTATTTAAGAGTGTGCCTCTTCCACTGGACATAGGGAACCCCTTGAGGATAAGGACTGATTTTGAGTTGCTTATTATTGAAATTATGATGCTTGAGACAGAGAACAGGCTAAAGGGTCTGCTGGGTGGATGGATGGATGGATGGATGGATGAGACCATGGCAGGTAGGTGGGTGGGTTCGTGGATGGATGGATGAATGGATGGGTAGGTGGATGAATGGGTGAGTGAGTAGGTGGATGGATGGATGGATGGATGGAGGCATGGTAGGTAGGTGTTTGGGTGAGTTGGTGAATGGATGGGCGGGTGTGTGGATGAATGGAAGGATGGAAACATGGCAAGTAGGTGGGTGAGTGTTTGGTGAATGGATGGGTGGGTGGGTGGATGAATGGATGGAAAGACGGAAGCACGGCAGGTAGGTGGGTGGGTGGGTTGGTGAATGGATGGGTGGATGGATGAATGGATGGGTGGATAGGTGGATGGATGGATGGGTAGATGGATAAATGGATGGATGAATGGGAGCATGGCAGGTAGGTGAGTGGGTGGGTGGGTGGATGGATGGATGGGTGGTTGGAAGAATGAGAGTATAGGCAGGTAGGTGGGTGGGTGCATGGATGGATGGATAAGTAAGTGAGTAGAGAGAGGGAATGATACATTGGTGGATGAATAATAAGAAAACAGATAATAAAATAAGTGGGGGAAGAATGGATGTGTGAGTAGGTGAATGGATGGATAGATGAATGATTAGAAGGCTGGATGGATGTACAGACAGACAGACAGATGGACGGATACAGTCCTTCCTCCATCGTTAGAGAGGGAAAAACTCCGGTCTTTTGATTTCAAGGTTTGGAAGGTCATAATACCTCTCCCAGCCCTTAACTTTAATGGTCACAATGGCAGTGACATATTTTTAAATCGCGTTTTTAAAAATTAAGGTCAAATTTACATAACGTGGCCAGACGCAGTGGTTCACGCCTGTAATCCCAGCATTTTGGGAGGCCAAGATGGGCAGATCACTTGAAGTCGGGAGTTCAAGGCCAGCCTGGCCAACATGGTGAAACCCTGTCTCTACTAAAAATACAAAAATTAGCCAGGTGTGGCAGCATGCACCTGTAATCCTAGGGGAGGCTGAGGCAGGAGAATCACGTGAACCCAGAAGATGGAGGTTGCAGTGAGCTGAGATCGCACCACTGCACTCCAGCCTGGGCTACAGAGTGAGAATCTGTCTCAAAAAAAAAAAATAAAATAAAATTCACATAATGTAAAGTTCACATTTTAAAGTGAACAATCCAGTACATTCACAATGTTGTACAATCACCACCTCTATCTAATTCCAAAACATTTCCATTATCCACAGACGATAACCCCATTAAGCAGTTCTTCCCATCGTCCCCTCCCTCAGCCCCTGGAAACCACTAATCTACCGTCTGTCTCTGAATTTGCCTTTTCTGGACATTTCAAAGAACGCAGTCATGCAATTTGTGACATTTTGTGTCTCGTTTCTTAAATAAGACTTTTTGTGGGCAATAAAAACTAGTTTCTGAGGGCGGAGAGGAATCTGTAAAGCGGGCATATGACACCCCCTGCCTGGCCACTCCTGCTTAGGAGACCAAAGCGCTCCTGGAAGCAGCAGGGGCTGACAAGCAGGTGGGGGAGGACCCCAGGGACGCAGGCTCTCCTGTGCCACCCACTAGCAGGCTGGACAGGGACTGGAGACATGTTGAGGTCCCTGGTTGCCTAGCACCTGGCTTAGGGTCTGGCACTCAGTGGAAACTTAGTAAGTAAGTAGGAGCTGGAGTGGCCTTCACTGAGTGGCGTGAGGAGGGATAAAGATTCCCCCACTTCCTGGCTGTGTCATGGTCCCAGAGGGAGCCTCTCTTTCCCGTGCATCAGTCCCTACAGAGCCTTGCCGTGTGCCAGAAGCCTCAGCAAGCCTCTTCACTTAGTGTCCCGAACAACTCTGCAGAGCGGCTATCAGAAGACCCATTAGCAGAAAGGTGGCCAAGCTGGGTTGAGTGTGTTCCCCAAGTACACAGCAACAGCCCCTGTGCTCTTTCCGCTACAACATCCTGTCCCTTCTCTCCTCTTCCTCCTCTCTGTGGGGTCCCTGCTATCGACACATGATTCAAACCCTGGGGGATTTAGGCCCCTGTGTCTCGCCCGCAGCACCCTTTTTCCTAATCATTTCCTGCTGCCTCCGAGCCCCAGACAGGCTCCCGCTTTTCCCGGCATCTCTCTCTGCTCCCCTCTGCAGGCAGCAGCCAAAGGCATCTCCATGATACAAGTAGGCCATCTGGTGTCTACCCAGAGCATAGCAGCCACAGAGGGAAATCAAGGGTGAGAATTCCCTGCTAGGGCAAGAGCACGTCACCTCACAGCTCAGGGAGGTGGGTGCAGGGGATGGGGCCCTAATTTAATCTGAGCTCTCCATCTGTGACTTGCCCTGTGCTAGGTGCTTTACCTGCATTGATCTCAGTTAATCCTCACATTAGTGCTACAAGAACTACTTCTTACTGTATGTAGTAGGGGCTCCAAAATACTTGTGATAAAAGGACAAATACTCTATGATTCTACTTACATGAGACCCCTAGAGCAGTCTAATCCATAGAGACAGAAAGTAGAATGCTGGTTTCCAGGGGCTGGGTGGGGGGGACAAGGAGTGAGGGTTTCATGGGTGCAGTTTCAGCTGGGAAAGATGGAAAGAGTTCTGGAGATGGATGGTGGTGACTCTGCACAGCAATGTGAGTGGACTCAGTGCCATTGAGCTGTGCACCTCAAAATGGCTAAATGCTAAATCGTACGTTACATATATTGTACCTCAATTTTTTAAATAACTATATGTGAGTGATTCAGCTAAGAAGAAATGAATAAATGCATAAGTGAATTGATGAATGCATAATGAAGATAATAATACCATTTATGGAATACTTAGTATGTGCCAGTCATTGTGCAAAGTGTGTTTCAACTGAGAAGTGTTTTTATGAAGCCCCAACCCTGGCAGGCCCTGCTTGCGGCTTTTGGGATACAGCAGTGAGCTAAGCTGCTACCACGCTAGAGCTGACATTTTGTGGGCGAGATAGTAAACAAGGGATATTAAAACGTCAGATGGTGGTACGTGCTATAAAAGAAAAAAAAGGCAAAGCGAAAGGATGGAGAATGGCTTGGAGGAAGGTGGGAGAGCTCCTTCTGACGGGTGTCATTTCAGTTTCACAGATGAGGCTTGGGAGGCTCAGGGGCTCACCCAGGGTCACACTGCTAGGAAGTGGTCCAGGCAGGAACTGAACCCAGGTCTGTCAGGGCCCAGACCTGGAGCTCCTAACCACGCTGTGACCACGCGAGGGAACGGTGTTGTCTCTTGGCTCACACCCTGAGGCACGCACTTCAACCCTCTGAGGGCCTCAAAGCTGAGTCCCAGGGTATGAGGGGGGTCTTCCTCTCCCATAGCCCGCCTGCTTCTGGAGGCGCAGATGGATCGTGCGTCCAGCAGGTGGCGCCGCGGCCCGACTCGGGCGCCCCAGCAGAACCAGCCTGCCAGTTGAGTCTGTGCCAGGCTGGAGAGCGGGGTGCGGGCAGTAGGTACCATGTGAAGCGAGGCTCGGCCAGAGGCTTCGAGCAGAGATGTGCTGCTGTCAATCGGGCAGGCCAGCTTTAGAGGCTCAGCCCTGCAGGTCACTTCCAGTTATGGGACTTCTGCCCACTGTGAGCTTCCCCCTCTGAATGGAACCGGGCTGTCCACCCCTTCCTCCAGGCTGTGGCAAGACGGCATGAGCCCACGTCTTCATCCCTTTGAGAGGTGACAGCATGCTGGCAGCCCTCACAGCCCTCGCTCGCTCTCGGTGACTCCTCGGCCTCGGCGCCCACTCTGGCCGCGCTTGAGGAGCCCTTCAGCCCACTGCTGCACTGTGGGAGCCCCTTTCTAGGCTGGCCGAGGCTGAAGCCGGCTCCCTTAGCTTGCAGGGAGGTGTGGAGGGAGAGGCGCAAGTGAGAACCAGGGCTGCGCGCAGCGCTTGTGGGTCAGCGTGAGTTCCCGGTGGGCGTGGCCTCAGCGGGCCCCACGCTCGGAGTGGAAGGCCAGCCCGCTGGCCCCACTGGCCCCGAGCAGTGAGAGGCTTAGCACCCGGGGCCAGCAGCTGTGAAGGGTGCGCCGGGTCCCCCAGCAGTGCCGGCCGACCGGCGCTGTGCTCGATTTCTCGCCGGGCCTTAGCTACCTCCCCGCGGGGCAGGGCTGGGGGCCTGCAGCCAGCCATGCCTGAGCCTCCCCTCCCCACTTCGCAATGCCTGAGCCTCCCCCCACGCCGTGGGCTCCTGTGCTGCCTGATCCTTCCCGACGAGCGCCGCCCCCCGCTCCACAGCACCCAGTCCCATCGACCACCCAAGGGCTGAGGAGTGCAGGCACAAGGTGCAGGACTGGCAGGCAGTTCCACCTGCAGCCCTGGTGCGGGATCCACCGGGTGAAGCCAGCTGGGCTCCTGAGTCTGGTGGGGACTTGGAGAACCTTTATGTCTGGCTAAGGGATTGTAAATACACCAATCAGCACTCTGTGTCTAGCTCAGAGTTTGTAAATGCACCAATCAGCACCCTGTGTCTAGCTCAAGGTTTGTAAATGCATCAATCAGCGCTCTGTGTCTAGCTGATCTGTTGGGGGCTTGGAGAACCTTTATGTCTAGCTAAGGGATTGTGAATACACCAATGGGCACTGTGTATCTAGCTAATCTAGTGGGAACTTGGAGAACTTTCGTGTCTAGCTCAGGCATTGTAAACACACCAATCAGCACCCTGTCAAAATGGACCAATCAGCTCTCTGTAAAACAGACCAATTGGCTCTCTATAAAATGGACCAATCAGCAGGATGTGGGTGGGGCCAGATAAGAATAAAAGCAGGCTGCCTCAGCTAGTAGTGGCAACCCACTTGGGTCCCATTCCACACTGTGGAAGAAGCTTAGTTGTTTTGCTCTTTGCAATAAATTTTGCTGCTGCTCATTCTTTGGTTCTACACTGCCTTTATGAATTGTAACACTCACTGCGAAGGTCCGCAGCTTCACTCTTGAGGCCAGCGAGACCACAAACCCATCAGAAGGAAAAAACTCTGAACACATCTGAACATCAGAAGGAACAAACTCTGGACACGCCGCCTTTAAGAACTGTAACACCGCGAGGGTCCGCAGCTTCATTCTTGAAGTCAGTAAGACCAAGAACCCACCAATTCTGGACACACCTTCAGCGGTGTTTCCTTGAGAACTTCCTGGGTGCCAGGACCCGGGGACTCAGCAGGAAATAAAGCCCACAAACCCCGCTGCCCTCCCCTTGGGGAGGCTGCGTTCCAGGCGGGAGACAGTAAGGTAGAGGAACCAAGTGTGCATTATGCTAGGGAAGGGGACATGGAGCAAGTAATGAGACGGAGAAGGCAGATGGGAAGTGTGTTACAGGTTAGACGTGTAGAGGGTCAGGCACCAAGGAAGACCTGCTGAAAAGCGACCCTGGAGCAAGGGAGGTGAAGGGGGAGCCGCACGGGTGCACAGGAAAAGGCACCCAGGCAGAAGGAAGCCAAGGGGGTCAGTGGGCCTGGAGCACTCTGAGCCAGACGAGTGTGGAGGGAGGGAGGTCACAGCAGGGGCAGGTGGTGCAGGGCTGTGGAGGTCATGGTGGGAGGAATTGGACTTGGACTCTGAAGGGGACAGGAAGCCAGTGGCATGATAACCCCACATCTCAGTGGCTTAAGCAACACAAGTTTATTTCTTGCTGACATTATCAAGAGGGATTGGCCCGGGTGGGCCGGGGCCCTTCACTTAGAGACCCAAATGATTTTATTAGGCTGCTATTTTCTTGCAAGGCATCAGCGTCCCATCTAGGGGATGAGAGTGGTGAAAAGTGGAGCAGCAGCAAGTAAATGCTTCTGAATGGAAGTGACATTCGTCACTGCCTTTCATATTTCATGGGCCAGTTTGAGACAGGCCATGCCCCATGTCAAGGGCGAGGGGACGCATAAGCCTCCAGGTGCTCAGTATAGAGGACATCAGATTAGTGACGGACAGCACCCTGCTAGTGCTATGATTTCCACGATAAGCCTCCATTCCTGGCTCAATTTTACCTTTTTTTTTTTTTTTTTGAGATAGAGTCTCGGTCTGTCACGCAGGCTGGAGTGCCGTGGCGTGACCTCTGCTCACTGCAAACTCCACCTCTTCACGCCATTCTCCTGCCTCAGCCTCCCGAGTTGCTGGGACTATAGGCGGCCGCCACCACGCCTGGCTAATTTTTTGTATTTTTGTAGTAGAGATGGCATTTCACCATGTTAGCCAGGATGGTCTCGATCTCCTAACCTCGTGATCCACCCGTCTCGGCCTCCCAAAGTGCTGGGATTACAGGCATGAGCCACAACACCCGGCTAATTTATTTTTTTCTTAGAGAGGAGGTCTCACTTTATCACCCAGGCTCGAGTGCAGTGGTGTAATCAAAGCTCATATTGTGTCTGGAGTTGGTTTAAGCTGTAGACCTTCACAGTGAGTGTTACAGTCCTTAAAGATGGCAGAGACCCAGAGTCAGCGGCAGCAAGGTTTATTATGAAGAGCAAAAGAACAAAGCTTCCACAGCAAGGACAAGGACGCTAGCAGGTTGCCACTGCTGGCTGGGGTGGCCAGCTTTTACTCCCTCATTTGTCCCCTCCCATGTTCCATTTTTGTCCTATCAGAATGCCCTTTTTTCAATCCTCCCTGCGATTGGCTCCTTTTAGGATCCTGCTGATAGGTGCGTTTTACAGAGCGCTCATTGGCGCATTTTACAGAGCACCAACTGGTGCGTTTTACAGAGTGCTGATTGGTGCATTTTACAATCCTCTTGCTAGCTAGAGTGCTGATTGGTGTTTTTACAGAGTGCTGATTGGTGCATTTTACAAACCTCTTGTAAGACAAAAAAGTTCTCCAAGTCTCCACTGGACCCAGCAAGTCCAGCTGGCTTCACCTCTCAATATCCGCCTCAAATTCCTGGGCTCAGGGGACCCTCCCACCTCAGCCTCCCCAGTGGCTAGGACTACAGGTGTATGCCATCATGTCCAGCTAGTTTAAAAAAATATATATATATAGTCATAAAACCTTCCCCTCCTTATTTGGAGGGCTGGGAAACGACCTCTGCTTCCCAAGGAGAGAGGCTGAGCTGAAATCAGGTGAGGACCCTGAGGAAGAACTGAATCTGAAACTGGCCCAATAGTCCCATAGACTGTTCTTTTTGATAAACATAGAAATTGACCCTTCTGGGCTTAAAGCTTGAAACTTGTATTTGTTTTGTCTGAATTCCTTCTTCAGGAAAGGACCTTCAGGCCTCTCAAAAAAGCATCCAAGACCTGAAACTCACCAGATCACTGCACCAGATAGCAGACCCCTCATTTGTCATGGTGGCTTATTTGGCCTTCCCTAGTTCCTATTTTCTTACACATTGTTACATTTCCTCCCTGCTATATAAAGCCCCAGTTTTAGTCAGGCAGATGGATTTGAGGCTGAGCTCCCATCTCCTGGGCTGCAACGCCCAATTAAAGCCTTCTTCCTTGGCAGTATTCACCATCTCAGTGATTGGCTTTCTCTCTCCAGCTTTGCCACAGCCAGTCCCAATCATGTTCCTGATTGCCTTGGAAGAACTGTTTTTCAAATTTGACATCTGCATCTACGTAGGTGAGTGTCCTTTGTGGGCCCAGAGAGCAGGATCTGCTCCTCTCAGTTTGGAAATATTTTTTTAAACTTTTTTTTGAGACAGCATCTCACTCTGTCACCCTAGAGTGCAGTGGCACGATCTCTGCTCACTGCAACCTCCGCCTCCCTGGTTCAAGCGATTTTCCTGCCTCAGCCTCCTGAGTAGCTGGGATTACAGGTGTGCCACCATGCCTGGCTAATTTTTGTATTTTTAGTAGAGACGGGGTTTCACCATATTGGCCAGGCTGGTCTAGAACTCCTGACCTCAGGTGATCCGCCCCACTCAGCCTCCCAAAGTGCTGGGATTACAGGCATGAGCCACTGTGCCTGGCTGGGAAATTTTTTAAAGAATTTCCATTTGCAGTTTGAAGGAGCCCAACTGGGAAAGGGAAGCACCGTGACTGTTTTGGTGTGGACACTTGGGGGCTTTTGTTGCTGTAGCAGTTGGATTGTGTTCTGGTGATTGTGTGTGTGTGTGTGTGTGTGTGTGTGTGTGTGTGTGTGTGTGTGTATGGGAAATTAGACTTCAGTAAACTTGATATTCATTTGCAATACTTTCGGCCCCAATATTGTTTGGAATTTGGAGTTTGCTGTTGAATGGGAGGGTGAGATGGAGTCCATGTATCCAGGCTTTTGTGCTGCTGTTCTCAGTAGGGCTGGGCTTGGTTAGTATGTGATGCTCTCCCTTGGTGTTGTTTGACCCCAGTGTTCTTTGGAGTCTGGGGAGGTTTGGCCTTTGAAAAGCAAACTGCCATGGAAACTGCTTTACCCAAAACTTGGTTCACAGCCTTCACTGGATTACCTACTGGGGCAAAAAAAGTATAACCACGTAAAACCGGTGAGTTTGTGTTGCTATCTCATGGTTAGAGTTCCAAGGTATTATAAAAGCTGTTAAATCATTGTGTGTGTGTATTCATGTCTAGATGTGTTTATGTGTATGTAAGTCACATATTGTAGCTGGCTTTAAAATTATTGGTAAAATGAGGCCTGGCATGGTGGGCCATGCCTGTAATCCCAGCACTTTGTGAGGCCAAGGTGGGCGGATCACCTGAGGTCGGGAGTTCGAGATCAGCGTGACCAACATGGTGAAAACCCGTCTCTATTAAAAATACAAAAATTAGCTGGGAGAGGTGGCACATGCCTCTAGTCCCATCTACTCAGGAGGTTGAGGCAGGAGAATTGCTTGAACCTGGGAGTTGGAGGTTGCAGTGAGCCAAGATGGTGCCACTGCACTCTAGCCTGAGCAACAGAGCAAGACTCTGTCTAAAAAAAAAGTTATTGGTAAAATTGAATTGTTAGCATACATTTTTGTCTGGATTTTATATTTGTCTCTGATAGATATTTTGAGGTGTCAGGCTTTGGCATAGAAGCTTATAAAAGTATAAACCCAGCCAAAACAAAATGATCTTTGTGCAAATTTTTGATAACTAAAACTAATTATGTTATTGGTTTAATGAAAACAGCTGAATCTTCTGAATTACTGGTGAAAATGCCCATGTAGTTAACTTTAAGATTCTTATTTTGGTGAACACCTGATATTCACAGATTATAAAATGGTTAATAAGGAAATAACTAACCTTAAATGGTGGTGCCTAATATCTCAGTTTTCAGAAGTAATCTAGATAAACTGTTAAAAACAAAAGAATTGAGTATATGTAAATGGAATAAAGGTTTTAGATAAATTTTTTGTGTAATTAAAAATCTTAAAATTATTTTTGATGCTCATTGGATATCTGGGTCATCTTCAATTAAGAAAGGGTTATGATACAGGGAAATATGTTTCCAAAGATTGTGTAATTGTTATCTATAAAATGCTAATATCTGATTCTTCAGGATTTCTTCCTTCCTAGGGTTTCACTACAATTTTAGAGTAAGAATTCTAGTTGACATATAATTCTATATAAAATGTGCCCAAAAAGATATTATTAGTGAGAAAAAGCATAATTTTGTCAAATTCAGAAGTTATCTAAAATTACTTCAAATTATGGACTTGAAAATGGTTATTTATGAAACAAGGCAGTAAGAAATCAGTAAGTAAGAGAGAGAGGTGTGAACAAAGTTGAATATAAAGATGTACTTTTGGTAAAAATTATTATAAAGAAAAGATAATAATTTTGTATGAGAGAGGATCTTATATAGTTAATTTTCCTCCTGGAGTAAAATGACTGTTTTTTAAGAAAAGAAGAAAAAGAAAGTCTGGGACAGAAAGCAGAAAGCCCAGTCGTGTCACGGATGGTCTGTATAAGTCAGATGTAGTTTTTTCTGTTTCTCTGTGTGTTTATCTTCATGCATATACAGAGAAAATAGAAAGTTGAACAAGTTTAGATAATAAAATATTCTTTAAAACGTGATAGACAATTGGAGAAATTTGGCGAATTGACATTTTCATAGTTAAAGCTCTTAGTCTTGATGATAGGGACAGAAGGCAGGGAAATATTAGGTAAAAAAGGGCAGGGTCCCTGGCAAGGGCTTTACCCTCAAGCCTGGACCCAGGGCACAAAGTGAGAACATCCGTTCTTGTTTTCCCTCCCAAATGTTGCCTTTTTCAAAACCACTGTGGCCCACTTCGCCCCACATTCTATATCCATAAAAACCCCAGTCTCCACTGGCAGAGTGGCGCAGCAGAGGATAGAAGAGAAGAAGCAGCGTGACATCAACGAGAAGCAGCTTGACTTCAGAGGGATGGCTTGACAGTGGTGCCTCAGAGTCCCTGGCCAAACTCCAGGGGAAGACCACCTTCCCATTCCATCCCCTTTCCAGCTTCCCCTCCCACTGAGAGCCACTTTCACCAGCAATAAAATCCTCAGCATTTACCATTTTCAATTCATTCATGCAACCTGATTCCTCCTGGATGCTGGACAAGGACCCTGGTATGTGTGCAAGACGTTGTCAAACTGATCCTCCACTGAGCTAACACTTAAGCTGTCCATGAATGGCAAAATTAAAAGAGTGCACTGTAATGCACGGGGCTCTGGGGTCATGGGCAACCCCTAGACGCCGCTGCAGGCCTGCACAGAGTTCTGCTCCTGCCCGTTGCCCAGAAGCACTCCTCCTGACCTCTGTACCCGCTCAGCTGTGTGCTCCCCCTCCCATGAGGGGTTGAGAGCTGTGGGCTGAGTAAGCAAGCCACCCCTTCATGAATCCCACAAAGGGGTCAAGGGAACTATCTCATTTCATTGATGAAGGTAAAATAAGAAATATTATAAAGAAATGCATAGGCAATTTGACAATTCTTTTGCACTAGAATACTTAATAGTAATTACTAGTCATGTGTCTAGAGTGAATTTCTGGATTGCACAGGATGTATAGTAATACTGGTGGACTTAAGGATACTGAATTGTGTATCAGGAATAAAATATTCATTATGTGGGGTTTGGGGGCTCTGGATAACACTGTAGCCTCTGGGGTAGAGTGAGTGGGGGAAAGGTTAGAGGTAGGTTTCTTGTTTGTTTTTGCTGCTTCTTCTTTTTTTCTTTTTTTTTCTTTTAGAAGGAGTCTTACTCTGTCCTGCAGGCTGGAAGTGCAGTGGTGCAATCTCAGCTCACTGGAACCTCCACCTCCCAGGTTCAAGCGATTCTCCTGCCTTAGCCTCCCAAGCTGGGATTACAAGCACGTGCCACCACACCTGGCTAATTTTTGTATTTTTAGTAGAGATGGGGTTTCACTATGTTGGCCAGGCTGGTCTTGAATTCCTGACCTCAAGTGATCCATCCACCTTCGCCTCCCAAAGTGCTGGGATTACAGGCTTGAGCCATGGCACCTGGTCTGTTTCTGCCTCTTTTATTTGTTGCTCATTCTTCTTTGGATTTTGTTTGTGCATGCATATATACCATAGATATTTTTTAGCATCTAGTGGAAGGCTTTTATTTGGTTCTGTGAATAGTTATTTTGTTTCATATGAATTTCTAACAAGTTATCATTTATTCTATTTATCTGGAATGCCTAGGCTACCTTTGTTGGGCCTGCAGGAATTGATGGAGCACACCAGCCATTTGGAATTTGGTTCGTTTTGCTTACCTCTGATGATGTTGAATTCTATGAGAGCTTTAAGGATCCTGGCAAAAAGAAGACTTGTTTTTACAAGTTCTGAGCAGAAATAGTATGTTACATATTTCGTTATTTGGAAAAGTAGGTATGTTTAAATGTAATAAGGTAGGTATGTTTTAAAGTAGTAGAAATGTTTAAGTGACGTTTTTTCCAAGGTAATTCAATTAAATCAATGATTTGAGTTGGTTTCAGATCTTTTCCTTTAATGAGGAAAAACTGTGATATGGGTACAGTTTTAATGTTCGAGAAAGACTGGCTTTGTCTTTAGGGAAATTATATTGGTTAGGATTTCTCTCAAACTAATTGAGTTGTGTTGATCATTATTAAAATTAAGGAACATTCATTTGGATTAAGTACTAATAAAAAATTCTGAGACTTTCTAGTGATCTCTGATCCCAGGCCATTTATCACTGATGGACCTTCATGTGTATACTTGAAAACAAAATACATGCAGGCATTGCACTGGTCTGAAGATTTTGGTGGTGAAAGTTACCTAATCAGCTGTCACTACTGTCTCTAGAAACCAGTCTTGGAAATGTGGGATGATGCTCTTTTAAATAACTGAAAAGAAATTATCGTGTACTTGTCCTTACTTTGTCCTCGTGTTGTTGTGTGATATTTAAGTGAAAGGACATTATTTATCTTCTTACGGAATTGACAAAACTGACATTTGCATTTATCATTTTTTTAATGATGGAGAGAAAAGCCAGCTGTCTTATTTTGCCATAGGACCTATCACTTTTTGATGCTTTTGGTCACAGTTTTGTCACTAGAATACTAGCAATTAGATATATGGAGTGAGTAACCTAACTACTTAATACAGTGGCTTGAAGTGCTGCAGGCAGTAACTCCTAAATGCCAAATTTCAGTGTTTTAATTTGTAACATGTTAGTGTGTCCAGAATTGGTAGGTTCTTGGTCTCACTGACCTCAAGAATGAAGCCACAGACCCTCGTGATGAGTGTTACAGTTCTTAAAAATGGTATGTCTGGAGTTTGTTCCTTCTGATGTTCAGACGTGTTCGGAGTTTCTTCCTTCTGGTGGGTTCGTGGTCTCACTGGCTTCGGGAGTGAAGCTGCAGACTTTCGTGGTGAGTGTTACAGCTCTTAAGGCAGCGCGTCTGGAGTTGTTCATTCCTCCCATCTGGAGTTGTTCATTCCTCTCAGTGGGTTCGTGGTCTCACTGGCCTCAGGAGTGAAGCTGCAGACCTTCACAGTGAGTGTTACAGCTCATAAAGGCAGTGCAGACCCAAAGAGTGAGCAGCAGCAAGATTTATTGCAAAGAGCGAATGAGCAAAGCTTCCACGGTGTGGAAAGGGACCCGAGCAGGTTGCCACTGCTGGCTCAGGCAGCCTGCTTTTATTCCCTTATCTGACCCCACCCACATCCTGCTGATTGGTCCATTTTGACAGGGTGCTGATTGGTGCATTTACAAACCTTGAGCTAGACACAGAGTGCCGATTGGTGCATTTACAATCCTCCAGCTAGACATAAAAGTTCTCCAAGTCCCCACCAGATTAACTAGACACAGAGCACTGATTGGTGCATTTACAAACCTTGAGCTAGACACAGAGTGCTGATTGGTGCATTTATAATCCTCTTGCTAGACATAAAAGTTCTCCAAGTCCCCACCAGATTAGCTAGATACAGAGTGCTGATCGGTGCATCCACAAACCCCAAACTAGACACAGAGTGCTGATCGGTGCATTTACAATCCTCTAGCTAGACATAAAAGTTCTGCAGGTCCCCACCTGACTTAGGAGCCCAGCTGGTTTCGCCTAGTGGATCCCACGCCAGGGACCCAGGCAGAGCTGCCCGCCAGTCCTGCGCCACGCGCCTGCACTCCTCAGCCCTTGGGCAGTCAATGGGACTGGGCGCCGCAGAGCAGGGGGCAGCACCCATCAGGGAGGCTCGGGCTGCACAGGAGCCCACAGTGGGGAGGTGGGAAGGCTCGGGCATGGCGGGCTGCAGGTCCCAAGCCCTGGCCCACTGGCGAGAATTTGAGCGTGGTGCGGGTGGGCCGGCAGTGCTGGGGGACCTGGCGCACCCTCCACAGCGGCTGGCCTGGGTGCTAAGCCCTTCACTGCCCACGGCCGACAGCGCCGGCCGGCAGCTCCAAGTGCGAGGCCTACCGAGCTTGCGCCCACCCGGAACTTGCGCTGGCCGGCAAGCGCTATGCACAGCCCCAGGTCCTGCCCACGCCTCTCCCTCCACACCTCCCCGTAAGCAGAGGGAGCCGGCTCCAGCCTTGGCCAGCCCAGACAGTGGCTCCCACAGTGCAGCGGGTGGGCTGAAGGGCTCCTCAAGCATGGCCAGAGTGGGTGCTGAGGCCGAGCAGGTGCCGAGAGCAAGCGAGGGCTGCCAGCATGCTGTCACCTCTCATTAGAATGATAGAACTTTCTCTAATATAAACATTGTATTAATGAATGCTTGTGCTGTTAAGTTACAGGGCTTTGACTCTTGGGTCTGAAGAAGGCACCAGCCCCTGCTAAATTCTGAGCATTGACACCAGTTGTAGCCTCTTCCTCAGACTTGGAAGAAGGTAACAATACAAATGAACTGTTTTTGTGAGACACAGGCCAGAAATTAAAACTATTCAATCCCTCTAGGCCCAGAGACTATCACAGAAGAGGTAGGCATGTGAACTTATAAGGGCTGATTTTGAAGGATAAGATTAATTCAGTTTTTCTATAAATTAAACATTAATATAAAAAGCTCACTGATGCAAGGCCAGCATCTGGGCCCATGTGTTGGAATAACAGGGTTTTCTTGGAACATTTATCTGTTTCTTTAATAGATAATTGGAAACAATTATTAAAAGTTTATGGAAACCTTACCTTATGGTCAAACTGATTGCAATTAGATTTTTATAAGGTTTTATTAAAATTGGCTTTGACATTAGTAATATACCATACAAAGGTAAAATATGATTTTCTCTTTTGAATAAAATGTTTGTGTAATACTGAGAGATAAAAGATGATGTTGACCTTCTGAGTACACTGCAGGGAGAAAAATGGAATGGGGAGAGAGATTTAGTCGGCCTCATGCTGTCTTTATTAGGTCTTACTATTTGGGAAACTAAATCGATCAAAAAGTAAACATTTTTATTTTATCACCTCCTCTAAATGAATGACTATTTTTACAGTGACTTGTGATATTATTTTGTGCTTAAAACTTTGATATTTGGCAGACTTTTTTTTTTTCTTTTGAGACAGAGTCTCGCTCTTTCACCCAGGCTGAAGTGCAGTGTCACCATCTCAGCTCACTGCAAGCTCCACCTCCCAAGTTCACACCATTCTCCTGGATATTTGGCAGACTTTCTAAGAGCAAAATTTCAAGTTCTAAATTCAGTCTGTTGACCTTACACTAACTTTCTTAGATATTAGGTTCCCTTAAGTCTGAGAGAGACATATTAGGCTGATTTGTTATGTTAGGATTATGCAAGAAGCATTGCCAAATATGAGATGATATTTAACTTCCCTTGGGTTATATTTATATAGATGTATTGTTAGTATGTGTTCCAGGATTGTATGAGAGTCCTAAAATTCTGATATGTCTTAATATATGTTGTCAGTAGTAATTATTATTATATTAAGTTGTTTTATGCCACAGAAATAATTAAGTTTCCTTGTCAACTGTGTCTTTAACTATGGCTGTCTGCAGACTTTTGTCATCCACAATTGATGTTTCGCTGTGATCCTTCTCAAAAGAAAAAAGGTGACTTACAATCAGCTATAGTCCAAAGCTTCCTTCTTTGGAGGAGTTCATGAAAAAGATGCTTGAATGCAGGTTTCTGATAACTTTGGAGATTGTGCCACTAGATAAGAGAGAAAATTTCCAGGGCACTAATTGAAAGGCTGATGTGCTCATAAAGATTTCCAACCCAATATGAAGCAGAGCAGGAGGTGATTGCATGGACTGAACTAACGCAGGCCAGAAAGAATTTTTTATGGCTTTTGTTGTTTGAAATATTGCTGATTCTTTTTGTTTTGTTTTTCAGAGTCTGGAGAATCTTTTACTTTCGAGCTATTTATTTATAGCCTTTAAGTGTATTTATAGTCTTAAAGTGTATATACTTCAAGGGTATTGAATGGAGTATGCTTTTATAAACAGAATTTGAGAGATATTTCTCTGCTTAATTTATCCAGAATATGGAAACTCTTTGTGAATATTCTTAATTCATGGTAATGTGTTTGCATACGATTAATAACATGTTTTCTTTTGTAATGGGACACAGTTGGAGTAACTGGTTATTTTCTCAAGGCTTTGACTAAAATGGCCTTGTGAGATTCCAGCAAAGCCAGTTTGGGAGTCTATATGGACAATGATTCTTGTTGCACTTTGTGGGTTATCAGGCCAAGTATATGGAACTGAAGCTTATTTTGCAGGTAGATTGGTCCTGCTGTGATTGTCTTTGGTGGAAGTGGGGAACTGGAGAGAGAAAGATTGGGTGTCAGAAGAAAACTCTATATTAGATTAACCTTTGATTCCTGGGTGGCCACTGCCTAGGACACCCATCCTCAGAATGAAACAGCCAGAAATACTGAGACCAGATTCCTCATGATTGAGAGACTGATCAATAGAAAGGGGAGACTGAAACCGGCCCAATTGCCCTGTAGACTCTTCTTTTCGATAATTATAGAAATTGATCCTTCTGGGCTTAAAGCTTGAAATTTACATCTGTTTTATGCGAGTTCCTTCCTTAGGAAAGGAACTTCAGGCCTCTCAAAAAAGTATCAAAGAACTGAAACTCACCAGATCACTGCACCAGATAGTACCCCTCATTCTCATGATTGCTTCCTTGCCCCACCCCAGTTCCTGTTTTCTTATGCATAGTTACATTTCTTCCCTGCCATATAAAGCCCCAGTTTTAGTAGGTCAGGGAGATGGATTTGAGGCTGAGCTCCCATCTCCTGGACTGCAGCACCCAATTAAAGCCGCCTTCCTTGGCAGTACTCATCATCTCAGCCATTGGCTTCCTGTGTGGCAAACAACAGGACCTACACCAAACCCTTGGTGTTTTGGTAACCAATTGAAGGACCTGATATCAGTGAGCAGCCTCCCCTCCAACTCAGCTTCCCACCTTGGGGACCCAGGCACCAGGTTGGACGCTTCCACATCCTCCCTCCCCATATACAGTCATTAGCTCCTGTTTATTTTACCTCTTAAAATACTTCCCAAGCGTATCCATATCTCACAACCCCAACCACAAACCACTACCCAACTCCCATGACTGCCATCCCTTGCTGAAAAGCAGCTGAGCCTTCCACTGGCCTCTCCACCCACATTGCTGCTGTGGTCTTGTGTCTGGAATTGGTTCCTTCCAGTGGGTTCTTGGTCTCACTGACTTCAAGAATGAAGCCACGGACACTCGCGGTGAGTGTTACAGTTCTTAAAGATGGTGTGTCCAGAGTTTGTTCCTTCAGATGTTCAGATGTGTCCAGAATTTCTTCCTTCCAGTGGGTTCATGGTCTCGCTTGACTTTAGTAGTGAAGCCGCAGACCTTTGCAGTGAGTGTTACAGCTCTTAAAAGTGGCGCGTTGGGAGTTGTTTGTTCCTTCTGGTGGGTTCATGGTCTCACTGACTTCAAGAATGAAGCCACAGACCTTCACAGTGAGTGTTACAGCTCATAAAGGTAGTGCGGACCCAAAGAGTGAGCAGCGCAAGATTTATTGTGAAGAGCGAAAGAACAAAGCTTCTACAGAGTGGAAGGGGACCCGAGCAGGTTGCCACTGCAAGCTTGGATGGCCAGCTTTTATTCCCTTATTTGGACCCGCCCACATCCTGCTGATTGGTCCATTTTACATAGTGCTGATTGGTCTGTTTTTACAGAGTGCTGATTGGTGCATTTACAAACCTTTAGCTAGACACAGCATTGATTGGTGCATTTTTACAGAGTGCTGATTGGTGCATTTACAAACCTTTAGCTAGACACAGAGCACTGATTGGTGCATTTTTACAGAGTGCTGATTGGTGCATTTACAAACCTTTAGCTAAGCACAGAGCGCTGATTGGTGTGCTTTTACAGAGTGCTGATTGGTGCATTTACAAACCTTTAGCTATACACAGAGCACTGACTGGTGTGTTTACGATCCTTTAGCTAGACAGAAAAGTTCTCCAAGTCCCCACCCAACCCAGAAGCCCAGTTGGCTTCACCTCTCAGTCCTTTTTAAATGTCACTCTGGCCATGTCGTGCCTCTACTTTCTCTCCAGTGGCTCTACACAGTGTCATAAAACAACCCAGTGCTTTCCCTGGCGCCCAAGGCCCTTTAGGATCCAGCCTCTCACCCTCCAGCCTCCCCGCCCATGCTCCAGACCCACCAGTCACCTAGCTCCTCTCCGTTTTCCCGCCTCTGTGCCTTTGCACATGCTCTTCCTTCTGCCTGTGGTCCCGTTCCACTGTCTTTAGTGGGAAAACTCCTGCATATTTTCAATCCCCCAGTTCAAATGCACTTTCTGTGTGAAGCTCCCCCAGGTGTTGCCTGGCAGAGGGACTGAGCTCCACCAACACCCCCAGCACATCTTCACTGTAGCACCCGGCATGCAGTATTGGCATCTGCTTCTGTGCCCGCTGCCCCCAGCGCTCTGCCCAGAGATACATTGCACGTTGAGATCCCTTTCCCACACTCACATGCACAGTGGATACAAAGGTTTCCCAAACATCATTTTCCCCTGCTGCTTGCTATGCACACTAATATCTTCTATTATAGTCTATTCTGTTTCTTTTTTAAAAAACATGTTAGTCCATCCATTAAATTCATTTTGCTACAGTTTGAAAAACATTGCCCTGGAACCTCCTGTAGGGTGGCAGGGACTGTATCTGTAATTATCTCTCCATCTCCCAGAGCTTAGGACAGTAATAAATGTTTGTTCTAATAAATGAGTAAATAAATGAGGGAGTGATTATTTAAATGTAAGTGGATTATTTAAACAATTATTTAAATGTGGTTTGATGTAAGGAAATACAATGACAAGTGATTAGGTGAATGAATGAGTGAGTGAATGAATAAATGAAGAGACTGGTTACGTTGTGGGGACTGGCAGTGTAGGTCAGTGGGTTGCCTCGGGCCCTGTACCCCTAGTGCACGGTTTCTCTAAGTGTGGTTCCTGGACTTCCCCCATCAGAATGTCCTGGAGAGCATAGTGAAAACACTGGTGCCTGGTACCCACCTCAGGCCTACTGAATCAGACTTTCTGAGTAGGGCACAGAAGTCTTCATTTTTTGAAGCTGCTCAGGTGATTTGGGAGTGTGTTAATGTCTGAATGCTGCCCCAGGACCTACCTAAGCTGCTGTTGGAGGAGGCATGGTAAAAGGAGCAGAGCAAAAACAACAAAAACAGGTAACAGCCCCCCACATCCTCCCTTCCTCCCTGACCTACTTCAGAAGGAAAGGGACTTCAGGTGAGCCTGCTCCTCCTCCACCACGCTCTGCGCCCAGCAGTGAGAGGACACCAGAGCCCCGTCCTGCACTGCTGACAGAAGAGCAGAAGGCAGTGATTGCCATGGCAACGCATTAAGAGATGCGGAGCCACCTCCAGTTTTAGCATCTGGAAAGGGGTCAAGCCTTTGGGGCATAGAGTTGGAAGGGAAATTCACTCCCCCAGAGTCTTCATAGCTAACAAAGCCATGGCACAGTGCATATTACAAAGCCCTTTCACACAAGAAAACTAAGAAGTGGCATACCCATTTTACAGATCAGAAAACTAGGGTGGGAATCTCCTCTCAAGCCAGTCAGTGGCAAAGCTAGTGCTTGAATCCAGCCTTCCTGATTTCAAAGTCAACACTCTCGCTTTTCTAATAGTTGCCTGTCTTGGGTAAATGACAGACAAGGACCCAGAGACCCCAGAATCCTGCTGGTGTGAGGGTTTGGGAGCACATGTGTTGGCCCACTCTACTTGACACAATCCATGGCCCATTACACTTGGCACCTATCTGGGAAGGCTCACACCTGCACAGATACACAAGCAGAAAAGCTTCCAAAATTGTTCATGCATGCCTGCATGTTGGACATGTAGACACATCCAAAGGAAGTGTACACACAAACAGCCTCACATGCACACACGGACGCCTGAAAACACATATTCACCAATATAGACACATATGTCTGCAAACACATACGCATGCACACACTGGTATAAACATGGAAGCAGACATAAAATTAATTGTCTTCATGGTCCTGAGTCATCACCCCTCCACATACCCACTTCTTTTAACATATGACTTTGCAATTCCTCTCTTCTGAGAGGGAAGATCTATTTCCTCATCCACTGAATCCAGGCTTGGCAGTGTAACTTGCTCTAACCAATGCAATATTAGTAAGTATGATGCAAGCAGAACCTTGAAAAAGTGCTTGTGTGGCTCTGCTTCTGTCTCTTGGTCCTTGCCATCACTGTGAAAACATACTTGGGATGTAAAGGAGGAGACATCTGGTGCAGAGGCAAGGCACCTCATTTGCTCCAGCTGAGGTCATCCTAGATCAGACAGCCCATGGCCAACCACCGGAAGTGGGAGATGAGGCTGGGCGCAGTGGCTCATGCTTGTAATCCCAGCATTTTGGGAGCCCAACGTGGGCGGATCACAAGGTCAAGAGATCAAGACCATCCCGGCCAACATGGTGAAACCCCGTCTCTACTAAAAATACAAAAATTAGCTGGGTGTGGTGGCGTGTGCCTGTAGTCCCAGCTACTCAGGAGGCTTGAGGCAGGAGAATTGCTTGAACCCGGGAAGCGGAGGTTGTAGTGAGCCAAGATCGTGCCACCGCACTCCAGCCTGGGTGACAGAGCGAGACTCCATCTCGAAAAAAAAAAAAAAGTGGGAGACTAGCTAGCTAAAACCAGAAGAACAGCCCAGCAGAGCCTAGCTGATCTGTAAGCCAAATAAATATTTATTGTAGTGTGCCACTGAGGTTTTGTGCCACTAAAGTTCTGTGGTTGGTTGTTACACAGTATCTACTCTACTGGTAGATAACTGATACACATCCCCAAACTGATACATTCTCAAAGGGTAATTTATCACGGCAGAAGGCCCTAGCTATGTGTTTACCTGGTCACATGGTTTTGTAAAACTCACAAAAGTAAAAATCTTTAAAATAATAGCTTGATTGAAATATAATTCACATACTATAAGATTCACCCTTTCGACATGTACAATGCAATGATTTTTAGTATATTCACAAAGTTGTACAACCATCACCATTATCTAAGTCCAGAACACTTTAATCATTCCTAAAAATCAACCATTAGCAGTAACTCCCCATTTCCTTCCTCCCTGGCAACCACTAGTCTTACTTTCTGACTCAATACATTTGCCAGTTCTGGGCATTTCATATGAATGGAATCATGCAGTTTGTGGCCTTTTGTGTCTGTCTCCTTTCATTTCACATATGTTTTCAAGATTCATAAATGTAGTAGCAGGTATCAGTGCTTCATTCCTTTTTTGTAGCCAAAGAATAATCCATAGTTTGGATATGCCATATTTTGTTTGTCCATGCATCAAATGATGAACATTTAGGACAAGCAACACATTCTATCCACAACTGGTTAAGACTCCTAGCTCATTCTACTCACACTTCCCCTCATGACAGGTGGCATTTGGGGAGAGATGACTTGGTGATACATTTAGTTTGAGATCAGAGCATATATGGATGTGGTTCACCACCTCTTCCATATATAGGTTATTATTTATTCTGGCTCCTATGGTTTGAATATTTGTTCCCTCCAAAACTTGTAGTAAAACTTAATCCCTAATGTGGCAATATTAAAAAGTAGAACCTGTAAGAATGTGAGAGGTGATTGGGTCATGAGGGCTCTGTGATGGGTTATTATGGGGGTGGGACCCGTGGTTTTCTAAGAAGAGGAAGCAAGACTTGAACTGGCACACTCAGCCCTTTTGCCATGTAATTAAAAAGCAGAACCTGTAAGAGGTGATTGGGTCATGAGGGCTCTGCCCTCATGAAAGGATTAATCCATTCAGGGATTAGTGGATTAATGGGTTATTCTGGGGGTGGGACCAGTGGTTTTCTAAGAAGAGGAAGAAAGACTTGAACTGCCACACTCAGCCCTTTTGCCATGTAACTAAAAAGTGGGACCTGTCAGAGGTGATTGGGTCATGAGGGCTCTGTCCTCATGAATGGATTAATCCATTCAGGGATTCATGGATTAATGGATTATCATGGGGGTGGCACCGGTGATTTTCTAAGAAAAGGAAGAAAGACCTGAACTGGCACACTCAGCCCTTTTGCCATGTAATGCTCTGAGCCACTTTGGGACGCTGCAGAGAGTCCCCAGCGGCAAGAAGGCCCTCACCAAATGCAGGCCCTCAACCTTGAACTTCTCAGCCTCCATAAATGTAATAAATAAGTGATTTTTCTTTCAGGTATTGTATGATAAGCAACACAAAATAGACTAAGACACTGGCATAAAAATGACCTCCAGAATAGCCCTATTGCCCCCATGCCAACTTGCCCTGCATCATGACATGAAGGAGTGAAGCCTATGGCTGTACCAAAATATCTCAGTGTGTGGTCTGGTGCCCGGTACCAGAAAGGTGTGGGCCAAAGAAGAGAAACAGGCTTGGAAATGGACAGAGCCAAAAATGGAAATGGAAAATTCTTCAGATCATCACAGACAGTATTATAATTGGATTCGGTTCTCACTGACCCTAATCAAAAAAATTTTTTTTTTCCATTTGGGCATATGCTTGATAATGCAGCATATCCCCAATAAGGTAACATATAGCATTATAAATATACCATACATTTTTCTTTTTGTGATGGAAAACATACAAAATTGAATTTATCAGAATTCTTGAGTCTACAGGACCCAAACCCAAGGCTGTGCTGCAAGAAGCGAGTATGTATATGAAGTTACATCATGTGCATCCTAACTCTTGGTGAAAAAACAAATTTCAGTCGACTGTGTCAGAGGAAAGGCTGACATATCACTCTTTTCTCTATTAGAAAAGATTATTAAAAATCATAAACATATGAAAAGTATATAGCAAAACTAGCATGAAATGCATTTCAGAGGGTATCAGGAAGTTAATTAATACATATGTCATTTTTCTAGATTTTGCAGTGTTTCTGACCCTTGTCAATTTTTTAAAATTTTGTAACATTATGATTTCTTTTTAAATTCTAAATATGCATATGCATACCTAAATTAGGATTGATAATTTTGAAATCTTTTCCTTAAAGAGGGTCCCCCAAATTATATAAACTGCACCCCCTTCACTGCAAAATGTGGCTCCCTCCTGATACACACACCAGTGCATGCACACACACACCTATGCACCCCCAAGAGCCGATGCTGCCCAATGTCAGGGATGGAAGAGGAATCACAACTCTGCCCTTAGGCGGTGAGTGACTCCTTTGGTCACAAATAGAATCCCACCCTTGAGAAACCGCAGAGCAGCTCAGAGACACACTCTACCACTGGCTCATCTTGGACAAACAACACAATTGCTTTTGCAGGCTGTGGTGCTCTGCCCTACCCAGACACCTCCCATCCATAAGGCCCAGCCCTTCCCTCTCCCTCCATCCTGGCTTTTGGAAATCTTCAGCAGCTCTGTCTGCCTCCAGAATGATCTCTTCAGCTACTCCATACTCAGGGTATAAATCGTGGATGAAAAACTCTTCTCGGGAATATTTGTGAAAGCAATGCTTATCCCTAAGGAATAAGCCACTGATGGTGGAGTTTTGTCATGGCGAAGGATGACAAATAGAAATATTTGTGGGAACTGCAGCCTTCCCACCTCACATATTTTGGGGGGCTCCTCTCTCATTTTCTGTGTGAGTTTTGACTTCACTCTTCTTTCTGCTTCTGGCTGCTTGTATCTGCTTGGCCTCTACACCAGGGGTCAGCACACTTTTTCTAGAAAGGGCCAGATTGTAAGTATTTTAGGTTTTATAGGTGACACAGTCCCTGCTGCAACTACTCAACTCTGCCACAGAGTGAAATCAACCCTAGACAACACTCAAACAAATGAGTGAAATCAACCCTAGACAACACTCAAACAAATGAGTGAAATCAACCCTAGACAACACTCAGACAAATGAGTGAAATCAACCCTAGACAACAGTCAGACAAATTAGTGAAATCAACCCTAGACAACACTCAAATGAGTGAAATCAACCCTAGACAACACTCAGACAAATCAATGAAATCAACCCTAGACAACACTCAAACGAGTGAAATCAACCCTAGACAACACTCAGACAAATGAGTTAAATCAACCCTAGACAACGCTCAGACAAATGAGTGAAATCAACCCTAGACAACACTCAAATGACTGAAATCAACCCTAGATAACACTCAGACAAATGAGTGAAATCAACCCTAGACAACACTCAAACAAATGAGTGAAATCAACCCTAGACAACACTCAGACAAATGAGTGAAATCAACCCTAGACAACACTCAGACAAATGAGTTAAATCAACCCTAGACAACGCTCAGACAAATGAGTGAAATCAACCCTAGAAAACACTCAAACAAATGAGCACAGCTATGTTCCAAGCAGGCCAGAATCAGCCCACAGACTGGACTTTGTCAACCCCTGTTCTAGACTTTAAGCTCCCTGAGGGCAGGGCCTGAGTCTGTCTGTTACATCACTGAATTCCTAGGGCCTAACAGCATGCCTGGCATGGATTGAGTGCTCAGCACGTATCAGCTGGCTGTGGCTCTCTGTGTCTGTCAGTCTGTCTTGTTTCCTTTTCCTCTGTCCCCTCCATCCATGAAAACTCACTAAGCCTCAGCTTTTCAGAAATGAACCACCTGCTCCCAAGCGAGTCAGACAATGAAAACAGCCTCACGCTCTAGCAGTCTGCTGATTGGCACATCTCTCACAGGGCATTTAGGCAGTGAAGGGAGCCTAGCACTTAATTCAGCTTCTCTCAAAAGGCTTAACACCAACCTGGGAGAAGCATGAAGATGGAGAGGCTGAGGGAATCTTTGGAGGGCAGGGCTGGTGTCTCTGCAAGATGGACAGCCGCCTTGCAGGCACACAATGCTGCTGCTTCCCTTGCACACAGCCCCCAGTCGCTTTCTCCCTTCCTGTCATCCTTCATGCACTCATTCAATATTTACTGAGCTCCAACACTGTGCTAGAAAATTAGCCCTAGCACAGACATGGAAATCCTTCCCCAAAATAACTTGTTAACAAATAAATGAATGATCAGTTGGACAAAAGAGTGTTTAGAGGTAAAAACTGGTTCTGCTGGCAGCAAACAGGCACATTTTTCTTTCTTTT
This sequence comes from Hylobates moloch, assembly GCF_009828535.3. Classification (NCBI taxonomy): domain Eukaryota; kingdom Metazoa; phylum Chordata; class Mammalia; order Primates; family Hylobatidae; genus Hylobates; species Hylobates moloch. The sequence goes on from NW_026652279.1 coordinate 28,172,633, forward strand.
TTTTCCCCAAGATAGAGTCTTGCTCTGTCACCCAGACTGCAGTGCAGTGGTGCGATCTCAGCTCACTGCAACCTCTGCCTCCCGGGTTCAAGCAATTCTCCTGCCTCAGCCTCCCAAGTAGCTGGGATTACAGGCACACACCACCACGCCCAGCTGACTTTTGTATTTTTAGTAGAGACAGGGTTTCACCATGTTGGCCAGGCTGGCCTCAAGCTCCTGACCTCATGATCCTCCTGCCTTGGCCTCCCAAAGTGCTGGGATTATAGGCATGAGCCGCCGCACCCGAACAGGCACATTTTTTCTGAGGATAATCACCCCGAGATCGCTCAACAAAGGGAGGCATTAGAAAATGACCAGAGTCATCCCCAGTGTTGTCCATAGGGAGCCCAGAACAACCTCACCCCAGATTCTGCCCCAGAGCAGGAGGCTGTTCCAAGGGCATGGGATAGTAGGCACATTAGAGATGGGGACATGAGGGCCAGTGGCAGAGTTGACTGTCAGAATCTCACCACCACGATGTCCAAAGTGAAGCTGAGAATGCTTCAGAGAAGATGATGTGATATAAACGTGTGTTCTTGATTTTTTGCTACAACTCCAGCGTAGTCAGTTGCCTCTCCTAGAATTCACAGTCCAGGGGTGGCCAGCTGCCATTTTCACCGCAGTGTCATCTTCACTGGCTCCAGAAGCCACGAGGACAAGGGTTTCGTTTGTCTTTAGTGCTGATCAACACCAGTAGCTCGGCTGATTAGCATAATGACTGTTAAAAATAAATGAGTTTTCAGAGGTGAAATCAGTGGCTTGTTAGCCAGCTTAATGGATGCTGGAAACAGGCACTTGTTGATAAAGTTAGTGGGATTCAGAATATACAGCTCAGTTAAAATATTTTAGAGGCACTTCCTCCCCTGGCACAAATCAGGTGTAAGAATCCAGCAAGTCCCAGGGATGGCACTTCAGGCTTCTCCCTGGTAGGTCCTGGGTCCAGCCACCGGTTAAGAGTGGTTCTGGCCCAGGCACAGTGGCTCATGCCTGTAATCCCAACACTTTGGAAGGCCAAGGCAGTCGGATCACTTGAGGTCAGGAGTTTGAGACCAGCCTAACCAACATGGCGAAACTCCGTCTCTACTAAAAAATACAAAAAATTAGCCAGGTGTGGTGGCAGCCACCTGTAGTCCCAGCTACTTAAGAGGCTGAGGCAGGAGAATGGTGTGAACCCGGGAGGCGGAGCTTGCAGTGCCGAGATTGCACCACTGTACTCCAGCCTGGGCGACAAAGCGAGACTCCATCTCAAAAAAAAAATAATAATAATAATACAAAATTTAGCAGAGCATGGTAGCATGCACCTGTAATCCCAGCTACTCGGGAGGCTGAAGCAGGAGAATCTCTTGAACCCGAGAGGTGGAGGTTGCAATGAACCAAGATTATGCCACTGCACTCCAGCCTGGGCAACAGAGCGAGACTCATCTCAAAAAAGTGATTCTGGTTGCCTGATGTGGTCTGTAACAGTCACAGAATGTGACTCTGGAATATTCTTATGTCTGCCTTGAATCTGCTGAGTTTAATAAATACATGTTGGATGAACTGTCTGGGACCTGCTTGCTCATAACAGTTGCCTACTAAATGTCTTTGTGGGGGCAGAATTCTGTCCACAACTTGCTTTCATGTGAACCTGGTAGCAAGACTGGGGGAAGCGGCAGGTCCTCATTCACTGCTAATTGTTGGCTAACACCGCTAGCCACCAAGAAGAGCCTAGAGTTGTGCATTTCAGATTGGCTTAGGTCTTTTTGCAATAATGGCTCAAGGAGTCACTGGGCCTGGAACCAGATCTCCTCACTCCCGGCCACTGCTCTATGTCATTTGGGAGGGAACAAAATGCAGCTTACCACCTCCCTGCAGGCATCTTCCCTCCAGCCCCTGGACTTGGCCCCTGGCCAGAAGCTGTCAGCCTGGTGCACAGGATAGTTTAGGGAGAGTAGACAAGGGTGGGGAATGCCTCGGGCTTCCTAAATTTCATTAGAGTTATGCCATACATTCCTTTTTTGGGGGTTTCTGTGGGCACCAAAAGGCTTTCTAGAGCTGGCTCACATGACCCAAACCCCAGGCCCAGGCAGCCTTCTTTCTTCCATAGGTGGTCTGGAGATTTCCTGCCTTCTGAAGCTTGCCTGGGAGGCAGGAAGACTACGGTGGAGGAGAAAGGAGCACTTCTACACACCTCCTTCTCATTGACACCCCTGCCTGCCTTTGTCAGATCTTCGGAGGAGGCACTAGGTGGAGAAAGTGCTCCAGCTGACACTCTGAGTCGTGCAGCATGGGGTGGGGGTCCAGAAGATGTACTGTTCCAGGAAACGATTCCACTCCAAGATGCGGGGCCAGCAGAATTGCCCGGGCCAGGCTGTGGCAGATGAGCCGTACCTCTTACAGAGAGGTGAATCGGGAGCTGTCCCTCTGCCTGGAATACTCCCCTAAGGCCCTCCAAGCTGCATGAAAAATGTCACCTGCTGCAGCTGACTCACCTGGGCCTGAACTCTGGATGGGCTGGACGGCTGACCTTAGGTTCCTTTGACTGGAAGGACACTGGGAGAGGTGGCTGGGTCTCCCTTGGTGATGTCCCTTGTCCCTTTGCATGGACACTACCAGGAGGCCCTCTGTCCCCTCCTCAGGTGGTCCCAGGCATAGCCAGTCCAGCTGCCCACAGGAACAACCCTGATTGCAACCTTTATGCTGGCTTTCCTCCTGCCCGGTCTCACCTCCCCACTCCTCCCCTGCTGCTCCCCGGGTCCGCTCCCAGATAAACCCCCGCACCTAAGTCTCTGCTCCAGGCTCTGCTCTCAGGGGAGCTCAAGATGAGCCTCCACAGGGAGGTCTTCCCTGACCACTTAGAGGAGGCTGGGTCACCCTGTTGGACGCTCTAGCCACTCCCTGCACTTCCCATTCTCAGCACTTAATGGCCTTGTGATTAAGAAACTTTTGGTGTAGTTATTTATTCCTATCTCTCTCCTGACTAGGCTATAAACTCCTCAGGCAGAGAAGAGTTTGTCCTGTTAACCACTTTTGTTCAGAGTGCATAGTAGGTGCTGAGAACTAAAAATCAAATCCTAAGCCCCACAACGGACTGAACAGACCCACTCGGCCAAGGGGACCCAGGAGAAACCTTAAAAACCAAGTTCCTGGCCATGATAGGACAGGAGGCCAAACACATCTCAGTATGCCCCTTCCTTATTGACTTTTAACCAGAATTCTTTCCTAAGGAGTAAGCAGATTTGGAAAACAAGAAACAGACGACTCATTCCTCTATCACCTTTAGCCAATCATCTGAGGCCATGACCAGACTCCCTCTTCCTCTTTGCAGTTTTGACATGACAGCTCACCAGTTTCATAATGGTATCCCTTCCTAAAAACTGACCACCCTCCAGGTTTAAAAAAAGAAAGAAAGAAAAAAAAAAAGAAAAGAAACGGCCAGTGACCATCTCTGGGCCAGTTTTGGCCAACCTGTGGAGGATGTGCAGTGAGGATTTTCACGTCCTTTGCTTCACCTTTTGATGTCTGAGGACCAAAAATTCCACCCTCGTGGATCATACTAATGCCGTTATTGTTTGGACATGCAACCCATGAAGATGCATGAAGCTGGACCATGCATGTGCACGTTTCTCCTTTCATCAGTATTCATGGCTCCTCTGGTCGCTGGTTACATGTGTATATTCAGCCGTCTCACTTAGCATAAGTTCCTGTTCCCTTTACCCTTCCCTCAAACTGCTTGTTCTCTGCAGAGCCAGAGGCGATGCTGCCCAGCCTATGGGATGGCTGGCCTGCAGGCTGCCTCCGTTTATGATAAAGATCTCCTTTCCAAATGTGTGAACCTCATCATGCTTCAGTTGACAGTGCTTAAGAATATTCCTTGAATGAATGAATGATGGATGGGAAATAGAGTGGACACAGTTGTTATCACATTCCAGCTCTGCCACAGTGGCGAAGCCACTGAAAGTCTCCCTGGTAAGTTTCCTTCCCTGCATGTTTGGAACAAGGTGACCTAGGCCACAATGAAGGTTGAAGGAGACCATTAGCCCTTAAATTTCCTAAAGGACTGAGCAGAAGAAAATGATGACTGCCATGCCCAAAGAAGTTCTGAGGTCTTCTTAGACCTGCCTGTGTGAGGTTGGGGGAGCAGGAATTAGCATTTATTGAGCATCTACTACTTGCCAAGCACTTGATTGAGACCTGCCTGTGTGAGGTTGGGGGAGCAGGAATTAGCATTTATCAAGCATCTACTACTTGCCAAGCACTTGATTGACATCATGAGTGTTAGGTAACACGGGGTACCTTAAAATGGTGCCGTACCTTAAGATGGGGCCGGTTCCGGGTTCTTCTCCCCTCCTTGACCGGGCACTGTCTGAACCCGCCAAAGGAGGGCCAATCAGAAAGAAGCGTCTCCCGCCTTCCCTTGGGCCTGCCCCTAGCCCAATCCACTTAGGCCCAAGGGATATAAAACCCAGCACACCAGCAGCCCTCTCTCTCTTCTCTTCCTTCTCCTCTCTCCCTTCTCCTCTCTCTCTTCTCTTCCTTCTCCTCTCTCTCTTCTCTTCCTTCTCCGCTCGATACCTCCAATAAAGATCTCTTGATCGCGACTGGTGTAGTTTGGTCTCCGCCCGGCCCCTTTCAATGAGATGTCAGTGTGTTAACTCACATCCTACTCCACTCCCCAGAGCCTGGTGAAGAACTGTGAAAGGGAAGTCTTGGCTCTGCTCACTCTGCGGGGCATTCATTATTCGGTCAATAAACCATGTCAGGCCCATCTTTATCTCTAACAGCAATAATAGAAGACAACACTTACTGGGCACAAACACAGTGCCCCAGTAACCCTTAGAGGTAAACACTGTTGTTACCTTGTTATTGAGGATCAAAGGGATTGCCCAATGGCACACATATTTAAAAGAACAAGACTGAGATCAAGCCCAGGTCCGTCTGACACCAAAGCCCAGACGCCTTGCCTTTCCCTGGAGCAGGCCTCCTTTGCCAGGTTTCCTGATGGCTGGAGAAGCCAAGAATCCTGATGGTTTCCTGAAACCCAGCCCCGCTCCCAGTCCTCGTCCTTAGGTCCACGTGCAGACAGCCTGCAGAATAAGCACACACGAACTTTGCATTAATGGCAGTGAGTTGTCATAATGCCCTGGAGCCAGAATTTTCCTGCCATGGCAACTATAGAGCACAATGGCAAGCCAGGAAACCATAGGTTGTGGGAAGCGGATCCTGGGCCACAGGGTGGGCTGGGAGTTGGGCCCCCAGTGTCCTATCTCACTCTCAGAGGAACCCCGCAAGGTTGGCATAATTATCCCCATTTTACAGAGGAGGAAAGTGAGGTCCACAGAGAGGAAGTGACTTGCTCAGGTTCACATGGGCGGTCTATGACTGCATTGGGATGCAATAATTTAAATCTTTTCAGTGGCTGGGCACGGTGGCTCACACCTGTAATCCCAGCACTTTGGGAGGCCGAGGGGGGTGAATCACGAGGTCAGGAGATCAAGACCATCCTGGCCAACATGGTGAAACCCTGTCTCTACTAAAAATACAAAAATTAGCCAGGCATAGTGGCTCACGCCTGTAGTCCCAGCTACTCGGGAGGCTGAGGCAGGAGAATTGCTTGAACCCAGGAGGCTGCAGTGAGCCAAGATCACTCCACTGTACTCCAGCCTGGGCAAAAGAGCAAGACTGTCTCAAAAAAAAAAAAAAAAATCTTTTCAGTTACCGTGTTCCAGAAAGAGAATAATTTTAAAAAGAAAAAAAAGACTGCTATAGTATTACTGAAATTCAATTCTATTGCTATAATTGATTAAAGCTCAATGGTATTGCTCTGACTGGTAGACAGCAAAATTGAAGAATTCTTAACCGTTGTCACCCACCCAGATGATGTCTGCATCCTACCACTTAAGAATTTTGGTTAGCCTCCAGTCATTTTATTTTTTCACATCTGTTATCTCAGTGCTATCCAACCACTCTATAAAATGGATTCCAGTCGTATCTGTAGTTTACAAATAAGGAAATGGAGGCCCAAAACTTAAGCAGTTTCCCAAGTTAACATAGCCAGGAAATGGTAGAGGCGGGATTTGAACCCAGCCTAAATCCTGGGCCCATTCTCTTAACTACTGCACTTAACCAGGCTCTGTTCAGTGCTTTGCAATCATTACTCCATTTAATCCTCACGATAATCTTCTAATATTTGTGCTTTTATTATCTCATTTAAAGTTAAAGCAACAGAAACTCAGAGAGGGGAAGGCATGGTTCAGGGCTCTCAGCAAACAATATCTGGCCACGAGGAAAGTCCCAGAGACAAAGGCCACCAGGAAATTCCAAAGTCATTTCGCATGGGAGAACAACAGCCATGTTCTTCCATCACATGTGCTGAGCTTGTCGCCTTGCCCTGGGGCTGGACAGCAGGTGAATTATGGGGACGCCTATGGAAACTGCCTGGTTTGCCCAGGATCTGGGATTGGGGGGACTTCAGTAATTTAGCAGGTCAGTGAGTTGTGGCTGGCAACTTCTCACCCATCAGCCAGACCAGGGGAAATGACTCTTCACCATCCTCCCATTGTTGTCCCATTGGATCCTTGAAATCTCCCAATAGAAATGACTCTGCATTTTGCAGAGGAAGAAACTGAGGCTCAGTGGGTGAAAACGACTCACTCAAGGCCACACATCTAGTTGATGAGGAAGCAGCGTTCTCAACCCAGGCTTGCCCAGCGAGCCCACTCCGTCCTCTGCTCCAGACACCCCAAATCTTGAGGCCCCATTCTAGCGGGTCTCCCAAGGCCTTGAAAAGTCCATGAAAACATGACAGTTACCTACTTAGGGTTGTTCTCTTTTTCTTGTGGCTCAGCCCTCTACAGACTCAGCACCAGGCTGGGGCTCCACTCCAAGGCCGTGTGACCACCAAGGCACGGCTCCGTGACCTCTGGACCACATAAGCCTTGCCCTTATCCTGGCCTCCGTTTCTGAGATAGGAGCCCAGGGAAATCTAAGCAGACAGACAAGGCCAGGCGCCAGAGACCTGAAAGGCATGAGGCTCTTGCCAAGGAAAATTTCAAACTTCATAGGAAGAAAATGGCCTCCCACGCACCCCAACCCAGACTCTCACTTCCCTACCTTTGCTTCTGCCAGAGCCGCCCCTGTCTTCAAGCCACTCTAGGCTGTAAATCCAAATTTATAACCAAGAATGATGCATCAAGTATCCACTGCATGCCAGGAAATGTGTTCCCCAACACCATTGTAAGACAGATGCTATTATCATCTTCAATTTACAGAGGGGGAAACTGAGGCTCAGAGAAGTGGTCACTTGTCCAAGGTGACACAGCTACAAAAGGTCTGAGCCAAGATTTGAACCCAGATCCGTCTGAATTTCTGCAGCTTTTCTATTGCAGTAAAAAGATAGAAATAAAGGAAATCACTCCTGGAATGATATCTGGGGGCTGGTAGACTTCTAGCATCTCTGCAAGGCTACCTGAAAAATACTTAACCCTATATTGTGTTTTCTGGCACGTCAGACCTTGGTGCAAACAGATTGTTTCTTGTGAATTATGTTTTTCTCTTTTATGAACATTTGTAAATCCATCTCACTTCATAATAGACAAGTTTTTGACACCTTGGAAGTAAATTGTATTATATACTCTTGGGGGATTGTATACATAGAAAAACTGTAAGTTTGGGCAACATGGTGAAACCCCGTCTCTACTAAAAATACAGAAAATTAGCCGGGCGTGGTGGTGCACACCTGTGGTCCCAGCTCCTCAGTAGGCTAAGAGTGGGAGGATCACCTGAGCCCAGGAAGTCAAGGCTGCAGAAAGCCGTGATTGCACCACTGCACTCCAGCCTGGGCGACAGGAGTGAGACCCCATCTGAAAAAAAGAAAAGAAAAACTGTAGAAATCCTTTCAGGAAGTAAAGGATTAACTTTTTCACATCTGATTAAGAGATACAGTGAGATATGGAGAGGGGAAGATAAACAGCCCCAACTGGCCAGAGAAGTAGAAGACTTGATTTGGCCTTAGTTCTGACCTGACAAACCTGTGTGACTTGGGACTAGTCACCTTTCTTCTCTGGGCCTCATGTGCAAAATAAGAAAGTTTAGACAGATGATCTCTAAGTTTCCCTCCATTCATCTCTGACATTGTGTTTACTGAAATTCAATATTCCCTACATCTATTATGCTTAAACTAAATTGGCTCTTGTCCATCAGTGGGAAACTGTATAAACAAATTGTGGTATAGTCATACAATCCAATACTATTCAGCAATAAAAAGAATGGTTACTGAAAAATGCAACACCATGGATGAATTTCAAGTAACATTATTGATGAGTGAAAGAAACTAGACACAGGCTGTGCATGGTGGCTCACACCTGTAGTCCCAGCACTTTGGGAGGCTGAGGCAGGCAAATCACTTGAGCCCAGGAGTTTGAAACCAGCTTGGACAATGTGGTGAAACCTTGCCTCTACAAAAAAACAAAAAGCAAAAATTAGCCAGGTGTGGTGGCACATGCCTATGGTCCTAGCTACTCGGGAGGCTGAGGTAGGAGGATCGCCTGAGCCTGGGAGGTCAAGGCTGCAGTGAACCATGATCAGGGCACTGCACTCCAGCCTGGGCAACGGAGTGAGACCCTGTCTCTAAATAAATAAATACATACATACATACATAAACAAACTAGACACAAAAGACTTTAGACTAAGATCCCATCACACAAAGTTCAAAAACAGGCAAAACTGAATTGCAATGATAAAAGCCAGTTGGCAGTTGCTTTGTAGTAGGTGGTGGGTAATGGCTACTTACTACGAAGTTGCACAGGGAACTTTCTGGGGAGACGGAAATGTTCTACTCCTTGATCTTGGCAGGGGTTACAGCAGTATAAACAGAGGTAAAAATTCATCAAGCCATACACCTAAGATTTACTCATTTCATTGTACTGTAAACATAATTCAATAAGATACTATGAATATATAATTATATATAAATACTTATAGATATGTAAATGTTTATACGTTTGTACGTGTATGTGTGTGTGTTGCTTCCAGAACTACGCACAATAAAAACCATTAGGAAGTATCCAAATGCCAAGTTTTCACAAAACAATTAACGAAGTCTATCCCCTGGGTGTGATCATGCTCTAAAAGGAAGAAAAACGATTTGGTCCCTCCTGATAAGAACTGGTTTTGATGTGACCAAGCTTTGGAAAATGCCACCTTGTCCAAGAGACAGGAGAAAAGCACGCTTCCGGTGGGAGGACGTCTGTTTACAGCTTGGGGAAGCTATGACAGCACAATATGGTGTGGACACATGCTGGAACGTGGCTGGCTGCCCCCACGGGCTGCCAGAGCTATTTTCCAGATATGGCAGCATCCCCACCAAGCCCTGCCCATCTCAGCACAGCCAAAAGCCCAGACGGGGAGCCTGCGTGTCTGGCCTCAAGCCCTGACCAGCCTCCAGCCTCCAAGTGCCTCCTGAGGCATCTGCCCTTCACCCCCAGGCCACGCCCCACCCTGTGTCCACTACATACTTGTCCCACTAGCCCCTTTGAAGTCTGCATCTCTGACAGCAGGTTCCAAGTAAAGCTCCTCACCAACCCTTCAGGATTCCAAAGAAAGGACAGAGCTTACTGGCAAAGGCCCACCCCCCCATGGCCAGGTCATCTTTCCAAGAAAGGAGCAGCTGAATGGGGCACAAAGAGGGCGCTCATCTAATAGTGATGGCAGTGGCGGGCCGTCCGGAGCAGCCACTGCTATCACGCTGGCTGCAGCAGGAAGGCACGGGTGGTGGCAGCAGGAGCAGCTGCTAGAGCAGCATTGGTGCGCCCTGTGTCCCCAAGGCAACCGACTGTGCCACCCGCACCCTCACACAGCTGGACAGGACCTGCTCCCAGGCCTGGAGCCTCCACCACGGCCTCAACCTCACTCCCTGCCATGTCTCAGGAGCCTGCGAGCACCCAGTGGAAGGCGCAGCCGGGACTCGTGGAGCCAGCCCCAAAAGCGTTGGGTTCATTTGTGCAGGGTTGGCCAAGGCCACCATGCCACCTGCACCTTGCCCACCACCACCCGTGGGAAAATGTGGAGAAGAGGCAGGCAGTCCCCAAAGCCTGCCCCCAGGAGCCTCCCAGAGCCCACCACCTTGGGAGCTGCCACAATGGAGCTAGTCTGAGTGACCTGCTGGCAGGGGAGCAGTGTGGTTGGGCACTGAGGGGTGGACAGAGAGGGCAGAGCTGGGCCTGGGGCAGTGCTGCTACTCCACGGAGACATAGGGAGCCGAGAGCAGGCAGGAGCACTGCCCTCCTGGGCGCAGCTGCAGACTCCCAGCAACAGCTGCAAACCCAGGCATCTCTGCACTCTCTGTCACCCCTGCCCCTGCAGGCTTGGAGATGTCTGCTCCCACTGCCTACTCCCAGTGCCCACTCTGATCTCAGAGTAAGTATGGAGCTGAGCTAGAGCACTGTTGCAGCCCATCCAGGCTTGTTCGCCTTGGAACAAACAGTCTGGGCACTATGAATGGCAGCAGGAGGTGGACAGGCTCCAGTGTCAAGGGGGTGGGTCCCTGGTGAAGCCTGACCCTCAAGCTGGTAGGCCTGATGCCTGAAGGCAAGGCTTCCAGTCCTGTGGACTGGAGTGGGAACTTGTGGTGCCTTTTCTTGACCCACCTGTGGCCTCCCATGTACCAATCTGCACACACATCCTCCCCTCTGAGGCCCATAGAAAGCCTTGGACTCAGCCAGACCCAGGAGACAACAGTACAGCCAGCTGCAGAGAGGAGCTACTCACCCCAGGATCCCCTCTCTGCTGACAGCTGAACACTTGTTGGGATGACCTGCCTGCAAAGAATAGCTACCCTCTCTGCTGAGAGCTGAATACTCGCCTGGACAACCTGCCTGCAGACAGCAGCTACTCTCTCTGCTAAGAGCTGAACACTCGTCAGGACACCCTGGCTATAGGGAGGAGCTATCTGCTGCAGGTCTCCTCTGAGTGGGTCTCCTCTGAGCTGTTCCATCACTCAGTAAAACTCCTTTTCATCTTGCTCCTCTACTTGTCTGCGTATCTCATTCTTCTTGGACACAAGACAAGAACTTGGGACCCGCCAAATGGCAGGGCTAAAAGAGCTGTAACACAAACAGGGCTGAAATATGCCTCTTGCTCATCACATTGTGGGTGACAAGAAGGAGAGAAGAGCTGTGATCCTTTGGGGAGGCTAGACCTAGAAGCTCCCTGAGCCAGGGCTGTGACCCCCTCTTGAGGGCTCTGAGGTTCCTGGTGTCTCCAAGCTTCCAGCCACCACCACCACATTCCCCAGTGTCAGCCATGGAAGCTGCTTATGGTATGCCTGGTCCAGCTGCAGCCTCACAGGGACCCTGCACCTATGCCGGCATCTGGAGTTGCCTACCCCACCACAGTGGGTATGCCTGGCTGTGCACAGTGGCCAGACCCCACACTCACTCACACACCCCTCACCATTCCACACCTGGCTCACCCTTGAGATGCAGGCTAGTAGTGCGAGCCAAGTGCAGCCCTCCAGGCTCAGTGGGCAAAGCAAGCCCAGTGGGCCAAAGCAAAATGCAGGCAAAGGCGCCACACCGGCAACAAAGGTTTCCAGCTGGCGAAGCGACATCCTAAGAATCCCGTAACAATAGCTATGTCTATTTCTTAGAAAGTAATTAAGCCTCTGCGGTGCAGTTCCTGGAACTGGAGCCTGAAACTGACAAGATAAGGGATTCCTCCCCAGAGACTAAAAGGGTCCATTAGGATCTAGAAGCAGGATAAGCCTGCCCCTCTAGTGTGAGTGGTGGACCTGTGAAAGTGGAATCACTCCAGAAAAGAAAAAGGGGGGGAAAGCTAACATTTATCAAGGGCCTACTATCTGCTGCTAAACACAATATATGACAGGCTCTCAGTCCTCCTGAGAGGTGACAGCGTGCTTGCAGCCCTCGCAGCCCTCACTCACTCTCGATGCCTCCTCAGCCTCGGCGCCCATTCTGGCAGCGCTTGAGGAGCCCTTCAGCCTGCCGCTGCACCGTGGGAGCCCCTTCCTGGGATGGCCGAGGCCGGAGACGACTCCCTCAGCCTGCGGGGAGGTGTGGAGGGAGAGGAGAGAGAGGCACGAGCGGGAACCGGGGCTGCGTGCAGTGCTTGCGGGCCAGCTAGAGTTCCAGGTGGGCGAAGGCTTGGTGGTCCCCGCACTCAGAGTGGCCAGACGGCCCCGCCGGCCCCAGGCGGTGAGGGGCTTAGCACCCGGGCCAGCAGCTGCGGAGGGTGGCCGGGTCCCCCAGCAGTGCTGACCCACGGGCACTGAGCTCGATTTCTTGCCAGGCCTTAGCTGCCTCCTAGCACGGCAGGGTTCAGGACCTGCAGCCCACCATGCCTGAGCCTTCCCTACGAGTGCTGCCCCCTCCTCCACGGCGCTAGGTCCCATCACCTCCCAAGGACTGAGGAGTGTGGGCACACAGGGCAGGAATGGCAGGCAGCTCCACCTGCCGCCCGGTGGGGATCCACTGGATGAAGCCAGCTGGGCTCCTGAGTCTGGTGGGGGCTTCAAGAACCTTTATGTCTAGCTAGGGGATTGTAAATACACCAATCAGCACCCTGTATCTAGCTCAAGGTTTGTAAACACACCAATCAGTGCCCTGTGTCTAGCTCAGGGTTTGTGGATGCACCAATCGGCACTCTGTATCTAGCTAATCTGGTGGGGACTTGGAGAATCTTTGTGTCTAGCTCAGGGTTTGTAAATACACCAATCGACATTCTGTATCTAGCTAATCTAGTGGGGACGTGGAGAACTTTTGTGTCTAGTGGGCATGTGCAGAACTTTTGTGTCTAGCTCAGGACCACCAATCAGCACCCTGTCAAAACGGACCAATCAGCTCTCTATAAAACAGACCAATCAGCTCTCTGTAAAATGGACCAATCAGCAAGATGTGGGTGGGGCCAGATAAGAGAATAAAAGCAGGCTGCCTGAGCCAGCAGTGGCAACCTGCTGGGGTACTCTTTCACACTGTGGAAGCTTTCTTCTTTTGCTCTCTACAACAAGTCTGGTTGCTGCTAACTCTGTGGGTCCACACTGCTTTTATGAGCTGTAACACTCACCGTGAAAGTTTGCAGCTTCACTCCTGAAGCCAGCGAGACCACGAACCCACAAGGAGGAACGAATGACTCCAGACATGCCATCTTAAGAGCTGTAACACTCACTGTGAAGGTCTGCAGCTTCACTCCTGAGCCAGTGAAACCACGAACCCATCAGAAAGAAGAAACTCCAAACACATCCGAATATCAGAAGGAACAAACTCAGGACCGCTGCCTTTGAGAACTGTTAACACTCACCCTGAGGCTTTGTGGCTTCATTCTTGAAGTCAGTGAGACCAAGAATCCACCAATTCCGGTTACACTCTCAGTAACCATTCTGAGCAGGCATCATAGTTTATCCACGTGCTCAGCGCAGGAGGCTGAAGCTCAGAAAGGAAGAGCAACTCGAGTGAGATCGCACAGCCCGCAAATGGCAGAGCTGGATTCAAACCCAGGTCTGTCTGACTCCAAAGTAAGTGTTGTTTCCTTCCATGAAGTACAGTGGGCTTTTAGAAGGAAATATTGACATCCCAGGGACATTTCTAACTCAGTGTCTGGAAAGCCCCATCGAAAACAGACTGTTGGATAGACCAGGTAATGCCCAGTGGCCAATTCTCAAATTGCACATACTGGACATCCGGGAAAGGGTGTAAGCAGGTGACCAATCTCCCTTGAGATACATGGCCTGGCTCAGGATAGGTGTGCACAAACATTTCCAGGTGCATGGAAGTAAGGCAGAATAATGGGCAAGCTGGTGACACCAGATGGTAGGCAGCCACTGTCCCAAGTCCCTGAAGGCCTCCCACCACTACCCCAACCACCTACCTTGGTCACCCCAAACTTCCTTATGATCCAGGAACTAAAGGGAGCCTCCAGGCCTCAGCTGCTCTGCCAGCCTTTGGCTCCTAAGTATGTTTGATATTGCTCCTGCTTAGACACATAGACTAGATTCTCAGCCTGCCCTGGGTCCAAGGATGTTCAATCTACAGTAGGCAGGACACATGCATTTATGTTCCTAAGTCTTCTTTCTCAGGCAGCTGAAGTAGAGTTACTATTTCTTCACTGCCTATTTTGTGAACGCACATAAGTTCTGGGCAGTGGGTATTTTGCCCCCTGTAGGAGTCGCCGTTGGGGCTGCTGAACCAAGCCAGTGTGCCTACCCTCCAGCTGTGTAACAGCTTGCAGCTGTCCCCATTCTCCTGTTAACAGGAGCATACACGGTTGGGAGCCTCCAAGAGCATCCCGTATTAATGACTGATCTAGGGGTGCAAAAGGTTGCCCCTATCGCACCTGGGGCAGGAACAACTTTGTAGGGTATGACCAATTCTATAGCCCTCAGTGGGTCAGACCAAAGCCAAACTTACTTGAGGCTGCTTCAATGCTCAGCCAACTCCCCTTCCATCTCCTGCTTTCCCACCACTTCACACCTTCCGCTAAAGAGCAGCCTTCTAATAACTGACGTGGACCCAAAGCCCTAAGGTGCCTCTGCTCCATTTTACAGATGTGGAATCTGAGGCTTGCATAGGATGTCCTCCAGCTTGGTCTGTCCCTAAAATTCAAGCCCTTTCTGTTCCTTCATCCTGCCTGGATGGAATAGAAAGCAGACAGTTTGGGAGCGGAAACCCCACATCCCCGCAGGGATGGGCAGCTTTTCCTCCCACAGCTGCAGCCGACCTCCCTGGGCAGAGCAGGCGCCTCTCGCCTCCTCCCCCGCAGTGAGTCATCACCCACGCTGAGCGAGGAGAAAGCCTGAGCGGGCGCTGGGCTGGCGGTAACACTCCAAATGAGATTTAACAGAAGCCTCCGTCGCGCTCTGCTTAGGAAAGCAGGGGCTGTGGCTGTGGGGGAAGCTCTTCACTCCTGGTCCCCCGGGGGCTGGGAACGGTTGGGGGAAGAGGGGTGCCAAGGGTGCCCTGCCTCCAGCTGAGCCTCTCCTCAGAGACAAGCTTTCCCAGGTGTTGCAGGAAGGAGGAGGCAGATGAGAAAGCCCAGATACTGGGGGCTAAGCTGACTCAGCCACCAAAGCAGCAGAGCTGAACTGACGGAGCCACAGTGTGCCCGGAACACATGGCAATACTGAGCCAGGTCCTCCCGCAACCTGTTTCAACACTTCCCATGGCTCCCCAGGGCCCTAGAACACTAGAGTCAAACGCTTTAGCCCCAAAATCCTGGCTCTTCTCACTGGGCTCCAGACACTGTCACTTCAGTCATCACATCTGCCCCTCACTTTTTACATTTTTTTAATTGAAGTGAAATTTACATATATTGAGATGCATGGATCCTGGGTCACAGACAAATGTATTTTGATAAGTGTTTACACCTGTGTACTCAACACAGTTCTCAGGATATAGGACATTGCTCTCACTCCAGAGGGTTTTCTCATGTTTCTTTCCAGTTAACCCTCTTAGGCAATTGCTGTCCTGATTTCTATCACCATGAATTGGATATACCTGTTGTGGAACGTCATATAAATGGAACTACACAGTAAGTACTTTCAGGGGCTAGCTTCTTTCTCACTCAACATCATGTGTATGAAACTCATCCATGTAGGGCTGGTCGCAGTAGCTTTTTCCTTTTTTATATTTATTTATTTATTTAGAGACGGAGTCTTGCTGTTTCACCAGGCTGGAGTGCAGTGGCACGATCTCGGCTCACTGCAACCTCCACCTTCTGTGTTTAAGCGATTCTCATGCCTCAGCCTCCCAAGTAGCTGGGATTACAAGCACGTGCCACCACTCCGGGCTAATTTTTGTATTTTTAGTAGAGATGGGGTTTCACTATGTTGGCCAGGCTGGTCTTGATCTGCTGACCTTGTGATCCACCCGCCTCGGCCTCCCAAAGTGTTGGGATTACAGGCATGAGCCACTGTGCCCAGCCAGCTTCTTCCTTTTTATTACTGAGTGATATTCCATTGTATGAATATATCACAATTTGTTTATCCATTCTCCTAGGTAGATGTTGGGTTGTTTCTACTTTTGGCTGTTATGAATAAGGCTGCTATGAACATTCTTGAGCAAGTCTTTCTGTGGGCATATTTTCATTTCTCACAGATTAATAGCTAGGAGGGGAATGGTGGATCATAAGGCAGGTGTTGTGTAACTTTATAAGAGACTAACAAACTGTCCTCCAAAATGAATCTATCATTTCCTACTCCTACCAACAATATTTGATTATTTGAGCTGCTTTATATCCTCAAAACATTTGGCTTTTCAATGCTTTTGCTTTCGGGAATGCTATTTCCCTGATGACTTATGAAGTTGAGCACTTCACATGCTCAGGGGCCATTGGTGTATATTATTCCATGAAGCATCTGTTCAAGTCTTTTGCCCATTTAAAAACAGTCTTGTGGTTTATTTGTACTTTTTGTTAACTTTTTTTTAAAAATAATGAATAGGAGTAAAATATTCTATAAGTCAATTTTTCTTAACTCATTTGTGCTGCTGAGCTACACATAATGCAATTCCAAGATGGGATTCTCCTCGTTCTGAGCTAGCATGTTTGCTATATGTCCGGTGATTGGAGAAGGGAACCTCCCTGGAGAATCTCTGGCGGGGAGGATGGCGGTCATAGTGCATCTTTGGTTGGTACTGTTTCATCTTAAATCTCCCTGGAGAACACTGGATTTAACATTGTCCATGTACTTCCTTCTAGCTCATTGAATACATTGATATGAGGTCAAATATATAAAAATTGAATTAATCATATGCTATTGAGATAACTTAATAAAGGTATTGCCTTCCTATCCAGCATCTATTTCTCCCCATCCTTCCTACTTCTTACTTTGTTCAGCTTCCATCTCCTTCTTCACCCAGCCAGTCATTGCAGTGAAAGTGGACATCACCCCAAGATCTAGGCTAGGCCTCAACGGTCTGAAATTAATCCCATTCCTGTTTGCAGTGATTATCTTAGGATGGGCACATGAACCAGTTCTGGCCATGAGATGTAAGTCCCAATCTGTTGAGGGCTTTGGGGAAATTTTTCCTTCTTAAGAGAACAGCTTAGGAAAATAACTCTTTTCTTCCTAAGGACTTTGTTTTGTCCAGATGTGATGTCTGGAATCATTTGATGTATCTATCAGTCCAAAGATGAAACTGACCCTGATGACTACAGAGCAGACAGATTTTTTAAAATCAGGGTTTTGACAGCAACATTCAGCTACTGAATCAACTAATCCTGAAGGTTTCTTCTACCTCTGGACTCCAAGTTTCATGAGTCAATAAATTTTCTTATTGATTAAACTAGTGAAGGTTGTATTTCCAATATCTGCAGCTAATAACCTCCTAATACAAATGCTGTGCATGCATGTTATTCTTTTAATCCTTTTAGTGAACTATTTAACATTTTAAGTGAAGTATATTGCATATTATAGCATATATATGTATGTATATATGTGTATGTATATATGTGTACATATATATATGTATGTATATATGTGTACGTATATATATGTAAAGTGTACAATTCAATTTTTTTTTTTTTTGAGACGGAGTCTCGCTCTTTCGCCCAGGCCAGAGTGCAGTGGCGCTATCTCAGCTCACTGCAAGCTCCGCCTCCTGGGTTCATGCCATTCTCCTGCCTCAGCCTCCCGAGTAGCTGGGACTACAGGCGCCCGCCACCGTGCCCAGCTAATTTTTTTTTTGTATTTTTAGTAGAGACGGGGTTTCACTGTGTTAGCCAGGATGGTCTCGATCTCCGGACCTCATAATCCGCCTGCCTCAGCCTCTCAAAGTGCTGGGATTACAGGCGTGAGTCACCGCACCTGGCCTCAATTTTTTAGTATTAATATATTCACAAGGTTGTGCAACCTCCACCACTACCTAATTCCAGAACATTTTCATCACCCAAAAGGAAACCTCATAATCAGTAGCAGTCACTCCTAAATCTCCTCTCCCACAGCTCCTGGCAATCCACTTTCTGACTCTACAGATTTGCCTACTCTGGACATTCCATATAAATGGAATCATACAATATACATCATTTTGCACCTGGCTTCCTTCACTTAGAATAATGTTTTCAAGGTTAATTCATGTTGAGCATGTATCAGTACTTCATTCTTTTTTATTGCTACTTTTTTTTTTTTTTTTTGTGAGACAGAGTCTCACTCTGTCACCCAGGCTGGAGTGCAGTGCTGCAATATCGGCTCACTGCAACCTCTGCCTCCTGGATTCAAATGATTCTCCTGCCTCAGCTTCCCAAGCAGCTGAGATTACAGGTGCCTGCCACCACGGCTGGCTAATTTTTGTATTTTTAGTAGAGACGGTGTTTCACCATGTTGGCCAGGCTGGTCTCAAATTCCTGACCTTAGGTGATCCACCCGCCTAAGCCTCCCAAAGTGCTGGGATTACAGGTGTGAGCCACCACACCCAGCCTATTGCTACATTTTGTGTATCCATTCATCAGTTGGTGGACATCTGAGTTATTTCTGCTCTTTAGCTCTTATAAATAACGCCACTATGAACATTCGTGTACAAGTGTTTTTGTGAACATATGCTTTCAATTCTCTTAGGTATATACCTAGGAGCAGAATTGTTGGGTCATACGATAATTCTACATGTAACTTTTGGAGAACTCTTCTACAGCAGCTGCAGCATCTTACATTCCCAGTAGCAATGTATAACAGTTCCACATTCTCCACATCCTTGCGAGCATGCATTATTGATGTTTTGTTTCTTTGATTGTAGCCATCATAGCATATCATAGTATTGTAGTACATCATAGTAGGTGTGACATGGTATCTCATGTTTTTGATTTGTGTTTCCTCAATGATTAATAATGTTAAGCATATTTTCATGTGTTTATTGGCTGTTTATCTTCTTTGGAGAAATGGCTATTCAAAGCCATGTCTATTTTTAAAATGTGTTACGTGTCTTTATGATTGAGTTGTAAAAGTTCTTTATGTTCTAGATACTAGAATATATGATTTGCAAATATTTCTCCCATTCTGCATGTTTTATTTTCACTTCTTTGATAGTGTCCTTTGAAGCACAAAAGTTTTTAATGTTTGAGAGGTTTTCATTTTTAATTTTTTTTTAAATTGAGACAGAATCTTCCTCTGTCACTTAGGCTGGAGCACAGTGGTGTGATCTCAGCTCACTGCAACCTCCGCCTCCTGGCTTCAAGCGATTCTCTGCCTCAGCCTCCTGAGTAGCTGAGACTACAGGTGCGTGCCACCACTCCGGGCTAATTTTTTGTATTTTTAGTAGAGACGGGGTTTCACCATGTTAGCCAGGATGGTCTCCATCTGACCTCATGATCCGCCTGCCTCAGCCTCCCAAAGTGCTGGGATTACAGGAGTGAGCCACCGTGCCCGGCCTTAGTTTTTAATTTTTAAATGATTCCAACTTATTTATGTTTTATTTTGTTGCTTCTGCTTTTGGTGTCATATAGGAAACCGATATCTAGTCCAATGTCATGAAGATTAATACCTGTTTCTTTTAAGAGTTTTATGGTTTTAGCTCTTACACTTAGGTTTATGATCTATTTTGACCTAATTCATATATGGTATGAGGTAGGATCATTCTTTTGCCTACAGCTATTCAGTTCTCCCAGTAGCTTATATTGAAAAGACTTCTTTTCCCGTTGAATTGTCTTGGCTCCCTGTTGAAGATCAATTAATCTAAATGTGGGGCAGTATTCTGGATTCTCAGTTCTATCTCATTGATTTACATGTCTATGCCTATGCCAGTAACATGTAATCTTGGTTATTGTCATTTGAAGTAAGTTTTGAAATTAGGAAGTGCAATTTATCCAACTTTGTTCTTTTTCAAGACTTTTTTTGGCTAATCTGCATCTCTTGCATTTTCATATGAATTTTAGGATCAGCTTGTCAGTTTTTTGCAAAGAAAAAAAGGCAGCTATAATTTTGATAAGGAATGCATTGAATCTGTGAATAAATTTGGGCAATATTACCATCTTTACAATACGAAGCCTTCCAAACCATAAACACACATGTTTTTCCACTTATTTAGGTATTCCTTAATTGCTTTAAAAAATGCTTTGTAATTTTCTGTGTACAAGGCTTTTGCCTCTTTTGTTGAATATATTAAGTATTTTAATCTTTTTATTATAAATGGAATTGTTTTTTATTTTCATTTTTGCATTTTTGTTACTAGCATATAGAAACACAGTTGATTTTTGATATATTGTATATTGATCTCATATCCCGAAACCTCCCTGAATTCATTTATTAGCCCTAGTTTCTTTCTTTCTTCCTTCTTTCCTTCATTCCTCCCTTTCTTCCTTCCTTCTTTTCTTTTTCTTTATTTCTTCCTTCCTTCCCTCCTTCCTTTCTTTCTTTTCTTCCTTGATGACAGAATTTTCTATATACAAGATCATGTCTTCTGCAAACAGAGATAGTGTCCTTCCTTCCTTCCTTGCTTCCTTCCTTCCTTTCTTTCTTTTCCATCCATCTTTCTGGGTGCCTTTTATTTGTTTTCCTTGCCTAATTTTCCTAGTTAGAACCTGTAGCACACTGTAGAATAGAAGTGGTGAGGGCAAACACCCTTGACTTGTTCATGAACTTGAGGGAAAGCTTTCAGTCTTTACCAATAAGTATACTGTTAGCTGTGTTTTTTTTTAATCAATGCCCTTATCAAGGTATGTTCATTTCTATTCCTAGTGTATTTTTTTTTTAGCCTGCAGGGGTATTTGATTTTGTCAAATATTTTTTCTGCATCTATTGAGATGATCCTGTGATTTTTTTATTCTATTAATATTTATTCTGTTCTACTTTTATTGTTTTTATTATGTTGGTAATCTATTAGTTGATTGTCAGATGTTGAACTAACCTTGCATTCCTGGAATAAATACCACTTTGCTATAATGTATAATCCTTTTTATAGGTTGCTGAATTCTGCTTACTTGTATTTTGTTGAAGATTTTGCATTAATATTCACAAGGGTTGTTGGTCTGTAGCTTTCTTTTCTTTTTTTACCCTTTGACTAGCATTTTCCCAATCCCCAACCCCTACTAACCACCATTCATTCTCTACTTTTATGAGTTCAACTTTTTTATTTTTATTTATTGATTTTATTTTATTTTGAGATAGAGTCTCACTCTGTCACCCAGGTTGGAGTGCAGTGGCATGGTCTCAGCTCACTGCAACCTCAGCCTCCTGGGTTCAAGCAATTCTCCTGCTTCAGCCTCCCGAGTAGCTGGGACTACAGGACCGCCACACCCAGCTAATTTTTTGTATTTTTGATAGAGATGGGGTTTCACCATGTTGGCCAGGCTGGCCTCGAACTCCTGACCTCAGAGAATCTGCCTGCACCCAGCCTGAGTTCAACTTTTTTAGATTCCACCTATAAGTGAGAACATGCAGTATTTGTCTTCTGGTGCCTGGTCTATTTCATTTAACGTAATGTCCTCCAGGTTCATCTATGTTACCACAAATAATAGGATTTCCTTCCTTTGTAAGACTGAATAATATTCCACTATGTATATAGACCACATTTTCTTTACCCATTTATCTGTTGATAGACACTTAGTTTGATTCCCTATTTTGGCTACAGTGAATAACATTACAATTAACATGGGAGTGCAAATATATTTTGGACATATTAATTTCATTTCCTTTGGGTACGTACCCAGTAGTGGAATTGGTGGATTATGTGATAGTTCAATTTTTATTTTATTTTATTTATTTATTTATTTTGAGGCGGAGTCTCGCTCTGTCAGCCAGGGTGGAGTGCAGTGGTGCAATCTCAGCTCCCTGCAAGCTCCACCTCCAGGATTCACCCCATTCTCCTGCCTCAGCCTCCCGAGTAGCTGGGACTACAGATTCCCACCACCACGCCCAGCTAATTTTTTTGTATTTTTAGTAGAGATGGAGTTTCACCATGTTAGCTAGGATGTTCTCGATCTCCTGACCTCATGATCCGCCCCCCTTGGCCTCCCAAAGTGCTGAGATTACAGGTGTGAGCCACCACGCCTGGCCCCTCAATTTTTAATTTCTTGAGGAACCTCCATTTTATTTTCCCTAATGGTTGTACTAATTTACATTCCTAGCAACAGTGTGCAAGAGTTATCTTTTCTCTACAACCTTGCCAACCCTTGTTGTCTTTGGTCTTTTTGATAACAACCGTTCTTACAGGTGTGAGGTGATATCTCATTGCAGTTTAAATTTGCATTTCTCTGATAATTAGTGATTTTGAGCATTTTTTAAATATACCTGCTCATTGTTTATATGTCTTTTTTGAAGATATATCTATTCAGATCCTTTGCCTTTTTTTTTTTTTTTTTTGAGACAGAGTCTTGCTCTCTCGTCCAGGCTGGAGTACAGTGATGCGATCTTGGCTCACTGCAAGCTCCCCTTCCCGGGTTCACGCCATTCTCGTGCCTCAGCCTCCCAAGTAGCTGGGAGGGACTGCAGGTGCCTGCCACCATGCTCAGCTAATTTTTTTGTTTTTAGTAGAGATGGGGTTTCACCGTGTTAGCCAGGAGGGTCTTGATCTCTTGACCTCGTGATCCAACTGCCTCAGCCTCCCAAAGTGCTAGGATTACAGGCATGAGCCACCGCACCCAGCCCTTTTGCCCATTTTTTTTTTTTTTTTTTTTGAGACGGAGTCTCGCTCTGTCGCCCAGGCTGGAGTGCAGTGGTGCGATCTCGGCTCACTGCAAGCTCTGCCTCCCAGGTTCACGCCATTCTGCTGCCTCAGCCTCTCCGAGTAGCTGGGACTACAGGCGCCTGCCACCACGCCCGGCTAATTTTTTGTATTTTTAGTAGAGACGGGGTTTCATCATGGTCTCGATCTCCTGACCTCGTGATCCGCCCACCTCGGCCTCCCAAAGTGCTGGGATTACAAGCGTGAGCCACTAAGCCTGGCCCCCATTTTTTAATCAAACTTTTTTTGTTACTATTGAATTGTTTGGGTTCCTTGTATATTTGGATATCAACCCCTTATCAGATATGTGGTTTGCAAATATTTTCTCCCATTCTGTAGATTGTCTCTTTATTCTGTTGACTGTTTCCTCAGCTGTGCTGAAGATTTCTACTTTGATGTAACTTTATTTATCTATCTTTATTTTGTTGTCTAGGCTTTTGGGTTCATATCTGGGATAGTTAATATTGAGTGTCAACTAGATTGAATTGAAGGATGTGAAGTATTGTTCCTGGGTGTGTCTGTGAGGGTGTTGCCTTCATCTTTCTCCCGTGCTGGATGCCTCCAGCCCTCGAACATCAGACTCCAAGTTCTTCAGTTTTTGGACTCTCGGACTGGGGCTCTTGGGCCTTTGGCCACAGACTGAAGGCTGAACTGTGGGCTTCCCTACTTTTGAGGTTTTGGGACTCAAACTGAGCTACTACTGGCATCCTTGCTCCTCAACTTGCAGACGTCCTGTCGTGGGACTTTACCCCTTTACCTTGTGATTGTGTGAGCCAATTCTCCTTAATAAACTCCCTTTGATATATACATATATCCTATTAGTTCTGTCCCTCTAAAGAACCATGACTAATACAATATCCAGAAGATTATTACCTAGATCTAAATTTTCCTCTATGGTTGATTGTTGTATATGGTATAAGGGTCTGATTTCATTCTTCTGCATGTGGATATCCAGTTGTCCCAACATCATTTATTGAAGAGACTAACCTTTTCCCATGGTGTGATCTTGGCACCTTTGTTGAAAATTGATTTACCATAAATGTGTGGATTTATTTCTATGTTCTCTATTGTGTTCCACTGAGCTATATGTTTGTTATTATGCAAGTACCATGCTATTTTGATTATTATAGCTTTGTAGTATATTTTGAAGTTAGGTAGTGTGATGCTTTCAGCCTTGTTCTTTTTGCTTAAGATTACTTTGGCTCTTTGGGGTTTTTTATGTTTCCATATAAATTTTAGGATTATTTTTATATATCTGTAAAAAACATCATTGGAATTTTAATAGAGATTGCATTGAATCTGTAGATCACTTTAGGTAGTAATCCATAAACCTGGGATATGTTTTCATTTTTTGCATCATCTTTAATTTCTTTCATCGATTTTGTTTTGTTTTGTAAGAGACAGGGTCTCACTATGTTGCCCAGGCTGGAATGCAGTGGCTATTCACAGACATGATCATAGCACACCACGTGGCCTTGAACTCCTGGGCCCAAGTGACTCTCCTGCATCAAGTCCTGAGTAGCTGAGACTACAGATGCGTGCCACCACATCCAGCTATATCAATGTTTTATAGTTTTCAAGTAAAGATCTTTCGCCTCCTTGGTTAAATTTGTTTCTATTTTTTGTAGCTGTGCAAATGATTTTTTTTTATTTCTTCTTTAGATAGTTCATTGTTGGTATATAGAAAGACTACTGATTTTTGTATGTTGATTTTATATCTTACAACCTTACTGAATTTGTTTATTTGTTCTAACAGTTTTTGGGTGGAGTCTTTAGGTCTTTCTACATATAAAGGACATTTTAACTTCTTCCTTTCCAATTTGGATGTCTCATTGCTCCTTTCCAATTTCTCTTGCCTAATTGTTCTGGCTAGGACTCCCAGTATTATGTTCAATACAAGTGGCTAAAGTGGGCATCCTTGTTTTGTACCTGAACTTAGAGGAAAAGCTTTCAACTTTTCACAATTGAGCATGATGTTAGCTATGGGTTTGTCATATATGGCCTTTATTGTGTTGAAGTACGTTCCTTCTATACCTAATTAGTGAGAGTTTTTATCATAAGATGTGGTTTTCTTTTCTTATTATGCATTTTTCTGGGTTTTGGTGTCAAAGTAATACCAGCCCTTTATAGTAATTTTTATTTCTGTAAAGTTGGTAGTAATGGTTCATCTTTCATTCCTGATTTTAGTCACTTGAACATTCTCTCTTCTTTTTCTGGTCATCTAACCAATGGTTTGTCAATTTTGTTGATCTTTTCAAAGAAACTACTTTGATTTTGTTAATTTTCTCTATTGTTTTTCTATACTTTATTTCATTTATTTCTACTGTGATCTTTATTATTTCTTTGCTTCTGCTTGCTTTCACTTCAACTTGCTTTTCTTTTTGTAGTTTCTTAAGGTATAGAGTTAGGGTTTGGATTTACAATCTTTCTCCTCTTTCATGGGCATTTATAGCTGTAAATTTCCCTCTGAGCACTGCTTTGCTGCAGTTGTCCCATAAGTTAGGTGTGATGTGCATGCATTTCCATTTATTTCAAAATGTCTTCTAATTTCCCTTGTGATTCTGCTTTGACCGTGACCATTTCGGGGGGAGTGTATTGTTTAATTTCCATATTTGTTAATTCTCTGTATTTTCTTCTGTTAATGGTTTCTGATTTTATTCCATTCTGTTCAGAAAGCATGTTTTATGTGATTTTAATCCTTTAAAATTTATCAAGATTTGTTTTAAGCCTTAATATGTTCTATTCAAGAGAATGTTCTATGCACACTTGAGAACATGTGCAGCCTGCTGTTGTTAAGTGTTCTATAAATGTGTGTTAGATCTAGTTGGTTCATAATATGGTCCAAGTCTTCCATTTACTTTCTAGTTGTTCTATCCATTATTGGCAGTGTGGTATCGAAGTCTCTAACTTATTGTTGAATTGTCTATTCTCTCCTCCAATTCTGTCAGGTTTTGTTTCATCTATTTTGGGTCTTTGTTGTTAGGTGTATATATGTTTATAATTGTTATGTCTTCTTGATGCATTGACCCTTTTACCATTATAAAATGTCCTTCTTTGTCTCTAGATTTTTAAAGTCTACTTTCTTTCTAGTAGCTTTGTGGGTTTAGCTTTACATATAGCTTGGTAAGTCATCTCAAATTACTTTTTCTGTATGGTGCGAGAGATTCAGGTTCACTTTTTCCATAGGATTATCCAGTTATTCCAACACTATTTTTAAGATATCTTCTCCCCATTGACATTCCTTATCATCTGGTGTCAAAAGTCAATTATCTTTATATGTGTGAGCCTATGTCTAGACTATCTAGTCTATTTTATTAATTTGTTAGTCTATCACTATGCCAATACTACACTGTCTTGATGACAGACTTTATAGAAAGTCTTGAAATAAGGCAGTAAGAATCCTCTAATTACACTCTTTCAAGATTGTCTTGCTTATTCAAGACCTTTTGTATGTTCATATACATTTTGGAATCACTTCGTCAATTTATATACTTGTTAAAAGCCTGCTGAAATTTTCGATTGGTATTACATAAAATGCAAGAATCAATTTTGGGAGAATTGACATTTTAACACTACTGTTTCCTAGTTCATGAGCATGGTATTAGGTTCGTGCAAATGTAATTGCGGTTTTGCTGCAATTAACCATTAACCATTAACCCATTAACCATTATTTTAATGGCAAAAACCACAATTACTTTTGCACCAATCTAATATATCTGTTTTTTATATTTTATGGTTTTCAAGGTAGAGGTTTTACAAATCCTTTATTACATTTGTTCCTAAGGCCAGGTATGGTGATTCATGCCTGCAATCTCAGAGCTTTTGGAGGCCGAGGCAGGAGGATCACTTGAAGCCAGGGGTTTGAGACAGCCTGGGCAACAAAGCAAAACCCCATCTCTACAAAAAATAACATTTTAAAAAAATAGGCAGGAGTGGTGGTGTATGCCTTCAGTCCCAGCTACTCGGTAGGCTGAGGCAGGAGGATTGCTTGAGCCCAAGAGTTCAAGGCTACAGTGAGCTATGCACATCACTGCACTCCAACTTGAGTGACAGTGTGAAGCCCTGTCTCTAAAAATAAAACAAATTGTTCCTAAATATTTTAATCTTTTTGATGATATTATAAATGATATTGCTTTTAATTTTTATTTTTCTTTTTTTGCTGCTAATATATTGAAGTATGATTGATTTGTATATATGAATGCTGTACTCCTCAAACTTGTTATATTCACTTAATATTTCTGATAGATTTTCAGTAATGTCCTTAGGATTTCTTCACAAGCTATTACTTTTTCTGCAAACAGAAGTGATCTGACTTTTTTCTTTCTAATATTTATGATTTTGATTACCTCTTCTTGCCTTATTACACTGACCAGAAAACCTCCAATACAATGTTAAATAAAAAAGGTAAGAGTGGACATCCTTGCCTTGTGCTTAATCTCCAGGGATAGTGTTCAGTATTTCACCATTAACTGTGATGTTAACTGTAGGTTTCTCATAGCTGTACCTATCAAATTGAGGAAACACTCATCTATTTCTAGTTTGCTGAGAGTTTTTAAAACATTAATGTGTTTTGAATTTTGTCAGTGCTTTTTCTGCATCTGTTGAAATGATCGTATTTTTTGTCTTTTTTATTTTGTTAATGTATAAATACACATTGATTTTTAAAGGCTAAATAAATCTTGCATCCCCTGGGACAAATCCCAGCACACCAAATAAATATATTATCCTTTTTCTATATTGTTGGATTCAATTTAATATTTTGTTGAAGATTTCAAATCTTCAAACAAATATATTGTCCTTTTTCTATACTGCTAAATTCAGTTTGTTAATATTTTGTCAAAGATTTCTGTGTCTTGTTTGTAATGGATATTGGCCTCATAAAACAAGATAGAAAATATTCCTTCATCTTCTGATCTCTGAGATCATTTGTATAAGGTTGATATTATTTCTTCTTTTAAATTATTAATGAAATTTACCTCTGAAAATATTTGGACCTGAGTTTGTTGTGCGAAGGTTTTTGAGGATCGATGCAATTTCTTTTATAGATGTGGATTTTCTGTTGCTTCTTGAGAAATTTTTATAAGTTGTATTTTTCTCAGTCTGTCAACTTTATCTAAGTTCTCAAATGAATTGGAATAAAGTAGTTCATGTTTCTACCTTATCTCTTTGATATCAGTAGGATCTCTAGTACTATCCCTTTCTTCATCCCTGACATTAACAACTTTCGTTTTCTCTTTTTTCTTGATCAATCTTTCTAGAAGTTTATCAATTTTGTTAATATTTACAACAAACCAACTTTTGACTCTGTTAATTTTCTCTTTGGTTTATCTGTTTTTTAAATCATTAAATTTATGTTGCACTTACGTTGTTATTTTCTCTTTCCTACTTGCTTCTGCATATTTTTTCCTTTCTTCTACCTTCTTTGGGTTTAATTTTCTGTTTTTTGATAGCTTCTTAAAATGAAAACATTTTAATTTTTGTTTGCATAGTAAAATTTACTTTTTGAAGTTGTGAAACCACAATCACAATTAAGATATGCACAAAAAATTCCCTTTTGCTACCCTTTTGTAGTTAACACTTCTCCCCTTTCTCTAACTCCTAGCAACCATTGATCTATTCTCTGTCCCTTTAGTTTTGCCTTTTCCAAAATGTCATGTAAATGGAATCATACAGTATGTAAACTTTCAATTCTGACTTATTCAACCTACCGTAATGCCTTTGAAATTCATTCATGTCGTATTAATATTTTGGTTTTTTTTCTTGCTAAGTAGTAATGCCCTGCATATGTGCCACAGATTGTTTATCTCTTTCCCATTTGAGGAACATTTAGTTGCTTCTAGATTTTGGCAATAATGAATAAAGCCAGTGTAAATATCCACGGTAGATTTTTGTGTGAACATCGGTTTCCACCTCACTTAAGTAAATACCTAAGAGTAGGATGGCTGGGTCATATAGAAAGTGTATGTTTAATTGTATAAGACATTGCTGAACTATTTCCTGAAGTGGCTGTACCATTTTTTTATTCCCATCAGCAATGTATGACAATTTCAGTTGCTCTGCATCCTTGGTGGCACTTGTCAATTATTTTTATCTTAGCCGTTCCTATAGGTATGTAGTGATATCTCATTGTGGTTTTAACTTACATTTCCCTAAAAACTGCTGATGTTGAGCATCTTTTCATATGCTTATTTATCATCTACATGTCTTCTTTGGTGAAGAGCTTGTTCATTTTTTTTTCCATTTTTAAATTCAGTTGTTTGTTTCCTCTTTTTATTGTTGAATTTTGAGAGTTCTTTGTATATTCTGCTCACAAGTCCTCTGTGAGATTTGTGATTTGTAAATATTTTCTATCAGTCTATGGCATTATCTTTTCATTATCTTACTAATGGCTTTCATGGAGCAAAAGTTTTTAATTTTAATGCAGCCTAGACAATCTTTTATTTTCATTGCTCATGTTTTTGGTGCCATAGCTGAGAACTCCTTGCCTAAACCAAAGACACAGCAATTTTTTCTCCTGTGCTTTCTTCTCCAAATTCATGAGTTTTTTTCCCTCCTATGTTTTCTACAAATTTTAGGGTTTTATGTTTTCCATTTAGGTCTCTTTTCCATTCTGAGTTAATTTTTATATAAGCTGTGTTGTATAGACTGGAATTCACCTTTTTGCGTATGTATATCCAATTGTTCCTACATCATCTGTTAAAAAAAAAAGAAAAGACTATCCTTTTCCATTGAATTGTATTTGCACCTCTGCCAAAAATCAGTTGACCATGCCCGTGGGTCTCTTTCTGGACTCTTTATTCTCTTTCATTCATCTGTATATCTATCATTTTGCAAATGCCTCATGGTGTTGATTTCTGTAGCTATATAATAAATCATGAAATCAGGTAATGTTAGTCTTCC
Source organism: Hylobates moloch (assembly GCF_009828535.3). NCBI lineage: Eukaryota > Metazoa > Chordata > Mammalia > Primates > Hylobatidae > Hylobates > Hylobates moloch. The sequence goes on from NW_026652279.1 coordinate 28,202,209, forward strand.
AGTTTAGTTCTTTTTCAAAATTGCCTATTCTAGTTCCTTCACCTTTCCATATAAATTCCAGAATCAACTTGTCAACATCTACCAAAAAAAATCTTGCCGGCATTCTAATGGGAATTGCATTCAATCTATATAAAAAGTTACAGAAAATTGAAATCTTAACATTCGAGTCTTTTAATCCATGAAAACAGTGTGTCTCTCCATTTTAGATTATTTATTCTAACTTTTTTGTTTCCTAATATAAATACTTAAAGCTATAAATTTAAATATTTATAGTTGCAGCATATAAATTTTGATAATTTTGCCTATAAAAATTACTATTTAGTTCAATAAATTTCCTTAGTTTCCTTGTGATTTCTTCTTTGACCATGGCTTATTTAGAATTCTTGTTTAATTCTGAGATTTATAAATTTTTCTAGTTTTACTTATTGTTAATCTTTTGAAATTTATCAAGGCATCTTAAGGCTCATTTTATGGTCTGTCTTGGTAAATGTTCTATGCACCTGGAAAGAATAGATATTCTGCAGTTATTTTGTGTAGGTTCTATAAATGTCAATTAGATCAAGGTGATTGATAATGTTCAAAGTTTCTATGTCTTTGCTGATTTTTGTCTACTTTCTCATCAGTTACCGAGAGAGTTGTTAAATTGCCAAACATGATGGTAAATTTATCTATTTTTCCCTTAAGCACGGGGCTTTGCTTCATTTATCAAGAAATTATGTTATTAGGTGCATAATACATTTGGGATTGAACTGACTTTTATTCTTATGAAAAGTCTCTCTTTATCTCTGATAGTACTCTTTGTCTTAATGTCTGCTTTGTCTGATGTTTACAGAGTAACACTAGCTTTCTTTTGTTTTGTTTTTTGTTTTTGGTTTTGTTTTGTTTTGTTTTTTGAGATGAAGTCTCACTCCGTCACCCAGGCTGGAGTGCAGTGGCGCAATCTCAGCTCATTGCAACCTCCACCTCCCAGGTTCAAGCAATTCTCCTGCCTCAGCCTCCCGATTATAGGCACACGCCACCACGCCAGGCTAATTTTTGTATTTTTAGTAGAGATGGGGTTTCACCATGTTAGTCACATTGGTCTCAAACTCCTGACCTCGTGATCCACCCGCCTTGGCCTTCCAAAGCGCTGGGATTACAGGCGTGAGCCACCGTGCCCAGCCAAATAACATCAGCTTTCTTTGGCTTACAGTTTATGTGGTATATATTCTTTCATCCTTTGACTTCCAGCCTATCTGGAATACTGCTTGTAACAGGATATAATTAGGTCTTAACTTTCTTTAATGTAGTTTTATATTTTAAGAATACTACTTGTAACAGGATATAATTAGGTCTTACCTTTCTTTAATGTAGTTTTATATTTTAAGAATACTACTTGTAACAGGATATAATTAGGTCTTACCTTTCTTTAATGTAGTTTGACCATCTCATCTTTTAACTGGAATGTTTAGTTCATTTACACACAATGTAATTATTGATACAGCCGAGATTTAGTCTACCAATTTGCTATTATTTTACACTTCTCTTTTCTGCTTTTTATTCTTCTGCTCTTCCTTTCATACCTTCTTTTGGGTTAATCATATATTTTTCTATATCCCATTGTAGTTTATCCACTGTCTGCTGTACCTTTTTATATTAGATTTTAGTGGAACTACAATATGAGTCTTTAATTTATCACAGTCTACTTAGAATGTGGTATCATTTCATATAAAATATAAGATCCTTTAAACAGTGTGTGTCTTCTTACAACAGTATGTGTATGTGTATACAAATATATATATATAAATACACACACTATTCCATCCCTTGGAGGATTAGTGTTTTATATTTTACTTCTACATATATTATAATCCCATAATATAATCTTAATATTTTTGCATTTATCAGTTGTCTTCTAAAGAAACTAAGAGAATTTTTAAAAATTGTCTTTTATATTTACCACCACCCCTTTGTTAAAGTCCTAGGGCAGGGTTTTGAGTGATAGAGTGTGCTGGGCAGTAGTGGTGAGGAGGGGCTGGAAAGGGAGAAATACATAGGCATGGGCAACGACTTCATGTCTAAAACACCAACAGCAATGGCAATAAAAGCCAAAATTACAAATGGTATCTAATTAAACTAAAGAGCTTCTGCATAGCAAAAGAAACTACCATCAGAGTGAACAGGCAACCTACAGAATGGGAGAAAATTTTTGCAATCTACTCATCTGACAAAGGGCTAATATCCAGAATCTACAAAGAACTCAAACAAATTTACAAGAAAAAGACAAACAACCCCATCAAAAAGTGGGCGAAGGATATGAACAGACACTTCTCGAAAGAAGACATTTATGCAGCCAACAGACACATGAAAAAATGCTCATCATCACTGGCCATCAGAGAAATGCAAATCAAAACCACAATGAGATACCATCTCACACCAGTTAGAATGGCAATCATTAAAAAGTCAGGAAACAATAGGTGCTGGAGAGGATGTGGAGAAATAGGAACACTTTTACACTGTTGGTAGGACTGTAAACTAGTTCAACCATTGTGGAAGACAGTGTGGCGATTCCTCAAGGATCTAGAACTAGAAATACCATTTGACCCAACCATCCCATTACTGGGTATATACCCAAAGGATTATAAATCATGCTGCTATAAAGACACATGCACACGTATGTTTATTGCGGCACTATTCACAATAGCAAAGACTTGGAACCAACCCAAATGTCCATCAATGATAGACTGGATTAAGAAAATGTGGCACATATCCACCATGGATTACTATGCAGCCATAAAAAATGATGAGTTCATGTCCTTTGTAGGGACGTGGATGAAGCTGGAAACCATCATTCTCAGCAAACTATCGCAATGACAAAAAACCAAACATCGCATGTTCTCACTCATAGGTGGGAATTCAACAATGAGAACACTTGGACACAGGAAGGGGAACATTACACACCGCGGCCTGTTGTGGGGTGGGAGTAGTGGGGAGCAATAGCATTAGGAGATATACCTAGTGTAAATGACGAGTTAATGGGTGCAGCACACCAACATGGTGCATGTATACATATGTAACAAACCTGCACGTTGTACACATGTACCATAGAACTTAAAGTATAATTTAAAAAAGAAAAAAAGAAAGATCTGACTGGTCAGGACACTGTGAGCCTGTGCCTGGTACGGGAGATGAAGACGTGATATAGTAGATACTGAGAGGGAGGAAATAGGCTTTCCCAAGGAAGGATTGATGGGACAGGTTAGCCACCACCTCTGAGTGTCACATCTAGTTTTAGGTAACACATTTTAAGATGTCTGTAAACAAGAGGTTGCATAGTGCTGCCCAAAGGTTTGTGTTTGCCTGCATAGTGTTAATGCATATGGTTCTGTCTTCTTAAACAGCATTAGGAGATATACCTAATGCTAAATGACGAGCTAATGGGTGCAGGAAATCAACATGGCACATGGATACATATGTAACAAACCTGCACATTGTGCACATGTACCCTAAAACCTAAAGTATAAAAAAAAAAAAAAAATTAGCAATCAACTTAAATTATACGGACATTTTAAATACAAATCCGAATTCCTTGTTTCTACTGGAAAGTGCGATCTGACAATGCTGAGTCCTCACTTCTGCATGGCAACAATTGGCTGAAACTCCTTTTGGCCACAGTCCCCACCCTCCCTGTTGTTGTACTACATCCACCAGTGATCTTGGCTCACTGCAACCCCCACCTCCCAAGTTCAACTGATTCTCCCACCTCAACCTCCCAAGTAGCTGGGACTACAGGTACGCACCACCACACCTGGTTAATTTTTGCACTTTTAGTAGAGACAGGGTTTCATCATGTTGGCTAGGCTGGTCTCAAACTCCTGGCCTACAAGTGATCCTCCCATCTCGGCCTCCTAAAGTGCTGGATTACAGGCCTGAGCCACTATGCCCAGCCTTTTCCTGACACATTCTGTCTTTTCCTACTGAAGTTTCAATTACATGCATATTAGACCGGTCACTGTGCCTCTATTCATTTTCTTTTGCTATCTTGTTGTTATTCACATTTTTTTTTACTTATTTTTAATTGACAAATAATAATTGTGTATGTTTATAGGGTACAATATGATGTTTTGATCTATGTATACCCTGTAGAAAGATTCAATCAAGCTAACTAACATATTCTTTTTCTCCTGTTCTTCAGATTGGAAAATTTCTATTGATTTGTCTTCAAGCTCATTGACCCTTTCTCCTGCAGTCTCCAATATATTGTTAGATTCACCCAGTGAATTTCTTATTGTATTTTCCAGTTCTAGAATTTCCATTTAATTCTCTTAGCTATTTTCCATTTCTTTACTGGATTTTTAATATGTTCTCTCTAAAGTTCATCTTTTCTTTTAAGTTTATGGACATATTGATAATAGCTATTTTAAGGTCTTTATCTGCTAATTCCAACATCCTGATCATTTGGGGATGTCTGTATCTCTTAACCGCTTTTTACTTTGATATGGATCAGAATTTCCTGCTTTCTTACATGTCTAGTGATTTTATTTTATGCTTCACATTATTGATAATATTGTAGGAATTTTAGATGAGGTTTTCTTTCTTTAGAAAGTATTGAGTTTTGTTCTGACAGGAAGTTAAATTGCCAGCACATCCTCTTGGCCCTGTCAGGTTTGGTTTCGTTCTTGATTATGGCTAGGGTTTTTTGGTTTTGTCCTCTGTACTAGAAGGTGGACCTCATGCTTAATCCTTCTGCCTAATGTGTGGCCTTTCTGAAGTCTCAGCTCAGTGTCCCAGCTATTCAGTGAGGCCTCTTTACTCTGGCTGGGATGAAGTTGCATCATGTGACCACCAGGATCTCCGCTCAGCTCTCGGTGACAGCATTCACTGTTTGCGGGGCTTCATGGACTCTCACCCTGTACATGTGCACACCAGCCCTTGACCAAGATCCTACTAGAAACCATCCTGCAGACTTCTTCTCCTCCTGCCACCCTCCCCTGCATAACTCCCTTCTCCCTGGTTTTCTGCCCTGCAGATGTCACCTGCTCCAGCAGCTTCAAACTCCAATCTCTGCCACTACCCCACACTGGTCTGGACAGTGTCTCCAGGCTAGACATCCGGGGACCTGGGGCTTCCCTCATGCCCTCGGGTGCCTCTCTTCTTTCAAAGGTCACTTCTCCATGAATGAAAGTAAAATTCCCATCATTATTTTTTAATTTCATAAATTACACAGTAAAAAAAATAAAAGTATACAGAAAGTTACAAAGTGAAGAGTGTCTCAACCATCTTGACCCTAAATATACTACTTCTTCTCCCCAGAGGCAACACCAGAATGTTATTTGTCCCTTCAGAGTTATTCTCTATATCCATATAAAGATCAATTCCTTGATGAAGATGGAAATGGCAGTGCACCATAAGCACTGCATAACAGACACCAGCAAGGTCCCCCTCCCAGTCACCATTTCCATGAACAGCAACCCTGCTTCAAACCCCAGTGTCTGAGATTCATTGCACCGAGGCAGTCTGAAGTGCCAGGAAGTCGGTGCTACCCTCTAAAAGCCAATCTCAACCAGCGATTCGTGGGAGTTGGTATAATTGCACCGTTCTCCTGCGTCTCCTATTGGGACAACTTAGAGACACATCCTACACTATCTCCCAGCACTCCCCACAGGGATTGAGCCCAAGTTTTGCAAAGCAGTAATCTGCTCAATAACACACCTTTGCTGGCGTCCTTCTCTCCCTGTCTTCTGTCCCTCTCCCTTCCCAGTGCTTCCTGGGATAAACTGTTTTCATTCCTTTCCTCTCAAGGTCTGCTTCTGGGAAAATGTGGCCTAACACATTGTCCTTTACATCTTGATTTGTCAGTTTAACATTATGACTCAGATCCTTCCACATCAGTTCATATTGATCTGCCTCATTCCTGTATCCAGCAGCCACCCACTTCTCACCACTACCATCTGGCGCAAGCCACCACCACCTCCATCTCCCACCAGGATGACTGCAGTGGCATCCTAACAGGCTTCCTGTCCCCCGCCTATCCCTACCAGAGCAGGAGGGATCCTGATACCTCATTCAATGTCACTCCTCTGCTCAGAGATCCCCCAGTGGCTTCCCTCTTTCAATCTCAGAATGAAGGTTGAAGTTCTTCCTGGCTCTCAGGGCCCCACTTTCTCCTCCTTACTCACTTTATTCCGGCCACACCAGTCTCTTCACTGTTTCTGGAAGAAGCCAAACACTCCTCATTCTTGGGCCTTTCAATTCACTGTTGTGTTTGCTTGGGGAACTCTTTCCCGGGTATCCTCGTAGCTCCTCCATCACTTCCTTCAAGACTATTGATGTGGACATTCCCGGCGAGGCCTCCCCTAGAAAACAGCTAAATTTCAACACCCCTCCCTCACCATTCCTGCCTTCCTTCCCTGCCTTACCATTTTTTTCTTTTTATCACATCTGACTAGGACACATGCCCTGGGATACTACGATGCGACCGTGGACGAGTTTCCATAGCATCGTTGCCTCATCTGTAAAGTGGGCATCATAATACTCACCTCAGAGTGGCTGTGTGCATGTGGGAGCCACTGTGGCACCTGACACAAAACAGATGCTGAGCAAATGACAGTAAGGATGGGCAAAGTTGACTGAGCCCCTGCCATGCGCCAGGTACCACAAAACAGCACTGTACAAACATGGTCTCCTTTAATCCTCACAGTATCCTCATCAGGGACATGCAGTGTTATCCCTGATAAGGTTCTATTGTCATCCCCATTTCACAAATGACGAAACCAAGGCTCAAGAAGTAATGTGATTTTGCTGAAAGTGATGCAGCTGATTCATCACAGAGACTTGGAGCCCAAATCTGCCCAATGTTCTTAGTCAGTGCCACACTGATTAGTCAGCAAGCGCACCCTGTGACTCTCCTTACCCTCAGCCGCTCCACCACCACTCTCAGGATCCTCCTCCCCTCCTGCCCCTCAAGGAACAGAGGGCAGTACTGCCTCCTCTGCACCCCAGCTCTGTCACTTACAGGTGTGTGGCCCTGGGCAAGCTGCATGCCCATTCTGACCTTCAGTTTCTGTACGAGTCTCCCAGGGCTGCTGTGATTAATCACCACAGACTGGGTGGCTTAAAACAACAAGGCTTGCTGTCGCCCAGTTATGCAGGTCAGAGGCCCAGGGCACTCAGCCAGGTACTCGGCTGTAGGGCTGAGGTCCTTTTCACTGCCAGCTGTCAGCTGGGACCAGTCTTTGATTCTGTGGCTGCCCACATTCCTCTTCTGCTTTCCATGTGCCCCGTCCAACCACAATGGGTCAAGTCTCTCTCAGGATTTCAAACTCTCCAACTTCTCCTTCTGCTGCATCTTTCTGACTCCAGTTGGAGAAACTTCTCTGCCTTTAGCAGCTCATGTAATTAGACTGGGGCCACCAGGATAATTTTTGTTAATCCCCTTATTTTAAGACATGTAAGTTTAATTATATCTGCAAAGTCCCTTTGCCTTGTAACACAACATACTCACAAGTCACTGGGATTAGGGCATTGATACATTGGGGAGGCCATTCTGCCTATCACAATATCTTTTCCTTTGCTCATTCTTTATTTCTTTTTTTTTTTTTTTTTTTGAGACGGAGTCTCACTCTGTCGTCCAGGCTGGAGTGCAGTGGCACAATCTCAGCTCACTGCAAGCTCCGACTCCCGGGTTCACGCCATTCTCCTGCCTCAGCCTCCGGAGTAGCTGGGACTACAGGCGCCCACCACCCTGCCCAGCTAATTTTTTGTATTTTTAGTAGAGATGGGATTTCACTGTGTTAGCCAGGATGGTCTCGATCTCCTGATCTTGTCAACCACCCACCTCGGCCTCCCAAAGTGCTGGGATTACAGGCGTGAGCCACCACGCCTGGCCTCCTTTGCTCATTCTTTCAACAAGTATCCATTAGCTTTGTAGCAGATATCATGGGGGCCCTGCTACATGTCTCCCTCTGTGTCCTTCAGTGCCCACCCAGTTCCCCACTGCCACACCCACATCACCTGGCCGGAGACTTTCTGACTTTGCAAAACCCATAGAGTCAGACAGAAGTGCTAGGGAATAGAGCCCCACCTAACAGCAACCCTCAACCTAAGACTGACGGGATTTGGTGGATAAATACCCCAGCTCCATCACGCTTTCGGGGGGATAACTAGAGGTGTGTGCCTATACTGGCTCCTAGCAAACTTCCTCTCCAGGTGTTCATAGTAGCAACTCAATTCCTAAAGCACCCTATATTGGTGACCTTCCCTTCCTTACCTCAAATCACCCCAAACAAAATGCTTACACTAGCATCCTTGCCTCAGGGACTGCTTCTAGGGTAACCAAGACAAGCACTTGCTCTATGACAGACGCTACTCTATGCTTTGTTATTCTCTCCATTTTACAGATGAGGACACTGAGGCATGGAGAAATTAAGTAACTTGCCTGTGCGGTTAGCATCTGGCAGAGCTAGGATTCAAACACAGGCAGTCTGGCTCCTGGGTTCCTGCTCTAAAATAAAATTATACCAGTTTTTTCCTTAGCTGCAATTTGAGGGTAATATTCCCTATTTCATAGTGTCGCTGTGAGGATTAAATGAGATAGTGCTTGCAAAGGGTTATTTGGGATATGGTACACAGTGAGCATTCAATAAATAACAGCTTAAAATAACACTACAGCTACTATTACCCTAGTGCCAATGAGAGCTGAAACCAAACTCTGAGGCCAGAGGTTGGGCTGGTGGCCTGCCAGCTTAAGGGGACCAGTCACTCGGAAGGCAGATCCATTATCTAAGAGGGAACAGACAGCTAAGTGCGGAAGAAGGTGGTGGGTGTTGTTATAGCAACTGGTGAGGCTTTTTATGTCCTCATAGCCAAGAATGTGGTGGAGCAGGAAAGGAAGAAGCTCCTGCCAGCACCCAAAGGAAGCCAGCAGGAAGTTAAGCAGTGCTAAGATACATGGGAGACCCCCTCCCAGCCAGGCAAGCCCCGTCTCTCTGCCCTATCCTGGCCAGGGAGCCCCGACTTCCATACCCTGGGCTGGAAACAGCAGGGGGCCAGGCAGGTGCTTCCCCGCTGAGGCTAGGGGAGAGAGATGCTCAGAGGCCAGGCAAGGAGAGAGAACAGGGCAGGCCATAGCCCCCAGGTCTCAGCCGTGGGCAACCACAGGCAGTAAGCTTTGTGGGCCAAGGAAAGCACATTCCTTGCCCTGGGTGTAATGAGGGCTCCAGAAGCACTGTCCAAGCCCAAGGTCTGGCAGCCCCACGAAGGAACAGCCTGGCCCTCGTGGACTCTGAGAGAAGAGCCTGCCAATGGCTAACAGCATAACCATCCAAGCTGAGAAACCAAGTCACCTCCCTTCTCTCTCTCCCTCTCTCTATCATGTATGGTACTGATTTATATCTATGCATTGTCTTCCTCCATGACTGTGAGTTCCTCATCCAGCCAGCCAGCCAGCCATTGATTCATCCACCTTCCTATCCAACCTTCCATGCATCCTTTAATCCATGCATCTGTCCACCCATCCATCCATCCATCTATTGATTTGCCCATCTATCCATATATTGAGCTCTAATATATGCCAGGACCTAAGCTAGGCATGCAAGATTTGGCTGTAAGCAAGAGAATCATGATCTCGGCCCTCTCAAAGCTCATAGTCTTATGGCAAAAGCAAATAGGCAGATAGGCATTGACCACACTGAGAAGGAAGCACACGATGTCAATGATAGGCTGGGAGTTTCAAACTGATGGCCTATGGGATAGATTCACCACAGAAGTATTTCAATTTGGCAGGCCGGGCACGGTGGCTCACACTTGTAATCCCAGCACTTTGGGAGGCCGAGGCGGGCGGATCACGAGGTCAGGAGATCGAGACCACGGTGAAACCCCGTCTCTACTAAAAATACAAAAAATTAGCAGGGCGTGGTGGCGGACGCCTGTAGTCCCAGCTACTCGGAGAGGCTGAGGCAGGAGAATGGCGTGAACCCGGGAGGCGGAGCTTGCAGTGAGCCGAGATTGCGCCACTGCACTCCAGCCTGGGCGACAGAGCAAGACTCCGTCTCCAAAAAAAAAAAAAAAAAAAGAAGTATTTCAATTTGGCCTTGAGACTGATTGAAAATAAAGAAAACTTTACATAAATTTAAATCATTAACAAAAATTTACATAAAATTAAATTTAAATCATTTACATAAATTTAAATTTTCAGGTTTTCATGAAAACCCAGGATATCTGGCCACACTGAGGTTTCATTCTTACATAGCAACAATCACTAGAACCTAACAGCAGAAACTCTCAAGTTCTTCCCATTCACCACCAGTCCCTATTGCCCTACACCTGGTCTGATCCCTCCAGACATTTTAGCCAGCCTGTCCAGGAATAGGTTCAAGAGGATTTACTATGGCAAAAAAAAGGACCTGAACTTCAAAGGTTTTTCTTCAGAATGGCAAACAAGGCTGAGCCATGGTGGAAATCACAAGCCCTCAATTCTGGGGATGTCATGGATAGTGGTATGTAAGCTGGGATGGGAAATTGGACTAGAGTGTTCAGGTAGCATCAGCCTACACACAGGCTCTGGGGCCCTCAGGATGAAACTACCAGGTATGGAGCCTCAGGAACATAAACCACCCCAATTAAGCCTCCAACACAGGTGTCCTGGCTACCTCTCCAAGGCCACATCCACCTCTCCAGCTTACCTGACTCAGAGCATTCTCAGAGCTCACTTCTCCCCTAAGATGTTCTTGGCTCTCCCAGAACTCTGGGCTTATCTTATCAGACTTGGCATTAAGTAATTAATTATTCAGTTTGTGGCTAAAGGTCTGTGCTTCAGTTAAGGGTCTTAGGGTGCAAGCAACAGAAGTGGATTCAGGCTAATATTAATATATGCCAAAGAGAACTTACTGGAGTCATACTAGGGGCTCATAACCAAGTGAAGACTAAAGAACCTGGCTGGAACCAAGGCAGGATGCAAAGAAATGTCTGAGGGCTGGCTGATGAGCCATGGGTCAGCCCCTTCAGGGAAGAAGGAGGGTCCTAGGCTTTACTCCCATTAGCTGTAGCCAAAGAGTGGAGGTACGCCCTCAAAGGGAAATTGTCAGGGAATTAATCTGGATGTGCCCTGATACAGATTTCAGCTGGGAAGTATCCATCCAAGTATCTTATACAAATGTAAGACAAAACCAAAATTTAAAAAAAAAACACTAAAAGTAAAAAGTAAAATGAAACAAACCTACAAAAACCAACCACACAAATCATTTAAAAAAAAAAAAAAAAAGAGCAATTTGATTATACATCCTTGGTAGGATATACCCTGAAATCCTTAAGAACAAAAATAACTGCAAAAAAGGAGAAAGGTACTTAGCACCCACCATGCATTATGTCTCTGTAGATGCTATGAAATGGTGATAAATAAGCTAGGCATCTCTACCCTCCTCTCTACCCTCCACCATCCATATCCCTTTCCAATAGCATCCCAATTTCCTTAAAAACGTTATTATGAAAAACCTCAAACACATACAAAAGTAGACAGAATCGTATAACAAACACTCATGTATCCACCACTCAGCATCCCCCATTATCCATCTTACTTCATTTTACCCCACCCACTTTTCCCCTCCCATATAATTCCGAAGCAAATTCCAGACAATATAATTTCAGTATACCTTCATAAATATTTCAGTATTTCTCTCTAAATGATGACTTTAAAAAAAATAAACACAATACCATTATCACACCTAAAACAAATCCTTAATATCATCAAATATTCAGTCAGCATTCAGATTTCCAATTATTTCATAAACATTATATTATTGTTTTAACCAGAAAACAAACAAGGTTCACACACTGTGACTGCTTGATATGTGTCTGAAGACTCTATTAATTCATAGGTTATCTCTCCAATGCTTTCTTCACCTTATAAGGTATGCCTCAAAAAAAAAAAAAAAAAAAGGCCAGTTGCAGTGGTTCTTGCCTGTAATTTCAATACTTTGGGAGGCTGAAGTAGGAGGATTGCTGGAAGCCGGGAGTTCAAGACCAGCCTGAGCAACACAGTGAGATCCCACTCTACAAAAACTTAATTAGTTGGGCATGGTGGCACACACCTGTAGTCCTACCTACTTTGGAGGCTGAGGCAAGAGGATCGCTTGAGCCCAGGAGTTTGAGGCTGTGGTGAGATATCATGGCACTCCATCCAGCATGGGCAACAGAGCAAGACCCTGTCTGGGGAAAAAAAAAAAGCTGGCTTGATTTTCCTGTAGAGTTTCCCACAATCTAGATTTTGCTGATTGCATCCCTGTGGTGCTGTTTAACATGTTCCTCTGTCCTCTGAATTTCCTGGGTGCTGGTAGCTGATCTAGAGCTGTGCTGTGCAGTGCTATGGCCACCAGCCATATGTGGCTACTGAGCACTTGAAATGCAGTTGATCCAAATTGCAACGTGCTGGAATTGTAAAATACAGCCCAGGTTTAAAGACTTCATATGAGAAAAGAACAGAAGCTATTTCATTGATCACTTTTTCTACTGATTATATCCTGGAATGCTAATATTTTTGATATATTGAGTTAAATAAAATATATTATTAAAATCTACTTCACATGTTTCTTTGTACTTTTACAAATGTGATTTCTAGAGAATTCCAAATTACAGACATGACATGTGTGACTCCCACTGATGTGTTTCATTGGATAGTGCTGGGCTAGAGGCTTGATCAGATTTAAGTTCCATTTTCTGGCAAGACTCCCTTCAAGATGATGCTGTGTTCTTCCACCAGGAGCCACAGAGTGTCTCCTGGCCTCTCCTTCTGTGAAGTTTGCAGTCACTGGTGCCCAAAGCCTGGATCCATTAATCCAATGAGGATTGCAAAATTATGACATTCTCCTTCTACTATTTTATCTTTATTAGCACTTTTCTGTAAAGAACAACTTCTTGTGACCTTAGGGAAATTAAGTCACTTCCTCAGAAATGTCTTCCCTGATGTCCCTGTTGAAGGGAATCCACAGTAGTTCCTTTCAGTGCACTATTTGTCTCCTTCATGGCCTTCTCTCCTATTGGCCATTATCAATGTATTTGCTTGCTCGCCTGTTGATCAATGGCATCCTCCACTGTAGTGGAAGCCCCATAAAAGGAGGGTCTTCCTCTGGCTTGGCCATCCTTGAAGCTTTAGCCTCCTGGCCCGAGATGCCAGGGGTCTATGTGTGGGAGGGATAGAGGGATTCTGAAGCAGACAGAACCCCAGACCCTAACACGGGAAACCTGAGTTCTAGTCTTGACTCTGCCATTTACTGAGGGACCCTGGGTCAGGCCCAACTTCTGTGGGCCTTGGTTTCCTCAAATGGAGCAGGCAGGTGGGCAGTCTGGTTGCTGAAGCATGGTTGCAGCTCTGAGGGGCTCTCCCTCTGCAAGACTGGCCTTCTATTAGTTCGTGCTTCTAGGGGCCTCTCTCCCACCAGGGCTGCACAGGGGCCAGGTGGCAGATGATTAAAGAGACACCCTGCAGCTAAGAAATTCAAAAGCTAATTAACCCCAGCTCGGCCGACTCAAGAGAAGCCAGTCTGGCACTGCATTGATGGCGAGTGGCATGAATACCTAATGGTTCATAAATCGCCCTCCTTCCCGAAATTCCTCCTGCTTCCAAAAGCACTTTCAATCAAGCAAAAAGCATCCACAAAGTGCCTCTGAGCGCTGTCCCCTGGGAGAAAGAGGCCATGAAACAGAAAGCCACCCCACCAGGAGCTAATGAGGGAACTGAACAGGCAGGATTTAACATTCACACGTGTCAAGCAGAGCAGGGTGAGGAGTTTGCTTGCCCCCATCTCACAAAGTTGTTGGAAAAATTCAGGGAAATAAGGGATGTGAAAGCTTTAACACTCTGTCTGGAGCATTCTAACTGCTCACAATCAGTCTTGGTCTCTCACAGTTCTGCAGGGTCATCTCAGTAGACAGGAATATCCCCACCTGGCCTTTTGGGAAACTGAGACTCAAGGTAAAAACTGACTTGGCCAAGGTTATACAGCTACTGGGTGGCAGAGCCCAACTCATGCTGACTTATTCATTCACTAAGAAATACTTCCTGGGCATCTGCTGTGTGCTGGACCCTATGCCAGGCATTGAGGACACACAGGTGTGAGTCAGGGACTGAATTGGTCCCACTGAGAGGCAAAGAGGCAGGATTGGTATCCCATGTCAGTCACTGGCCACAGTTTGTCCTGGGTATGAAAGGTAGGAGCTCCCAAACAAGGGGTGTATTAGTCCATTTTCACACTGCTTTGGTAAAGACATTACCTGAGACTGGGTAATTTATAAGGAAAAAGAGGTTTAATGGACCCACGGTTCCATGTGACTAGGGAAGCCTCACAATCATGGCAGGAGGTGCAAAGCACGTCTTACATGATGGCAGACAAGAGAAGAGAGCTTGTGCAGGGAAACTCCCCTTTATAAAATCATCAGATCTCTTGAGACTTATTCACTATCATGAGAACAGCACGGGAAAGACTCGCCCCCATGATTCAATTACCTCCCACCAGGTCCCTGCCATAGCACGTGGGAATTGTGAGAGCTACAATTCAAGATGAGATTTGGGTGGGGACACAGCCAAACCGTATCTAGGGGGGCTCCCATTTGGCTGAGGACAATTCTCAAAATGGGAGGGGCACCAACAGCACCTATCACAGATGATAAACAAGACAAGATGCAGCTTCTACTCCCAGGGGCCACACAGTATCAAAAGAAACCCTCAGAAAACTCACTAAGGCCTCCTAATACCAATTTATCAAGGTTGTCCCTTTTTATGGGAAGCAAGAGGGATTACCAGTCATTAAAGACAACTTTGTGAGAACCTACTGTGTGCCAAACACTGTTGTAAGCCCTTGAGAGACAGAAGTGACAAAAGGGAAAAAGCAGAGCTTATATTCCAGTGGAGGGCAGGGCCACCCTGTTGTCCAACTCCAGGAGTTGCCATTGCTGCATTACATTGAAGTCCGTGTGAATGGTGACCTCTATGGCTGTACAGTGCACAGCCTGTGCAGCAGGACATAACTGTCCCAGTTGGGAGAGGCAAGTAACAAACAACATAGATAAGCATAAGATACCATGTTAGGTGGTGATAAATGTTGAAGAACACAAAGCAGGGACTCCAGAGAGGATATGGGCATGGGTAAGGGCACTATTTTAGATAGGGTGACCAGGGACAGCTCACTGAGAAGATCACTGCATCAGTCAGGGCCCAACAGAAAGTGGATCGTTGGAGGAGAGTTAGCAAAGGGACTATTTACAGCGATGTGGGCAGGATGGAGGGAGAGTGGGGCTATTCTCTGTGGCAGAAAGGGGAGGACACGTGACAGACCACAAAGAGAGAGGGCGGTATGGAGAGCCCACTTGACAGTCGCCTGGAGAGCAAGCCTGGGAATAAATGTCCTGGCTTAACCCCTCTCTTCCCTCAGTCAGTCTTTACACGGTGCCCCCATGGGCCAAATCCACTGGAAGCCAGAGGGCCAAGAAGCATGTTGATTTCATCCTAGTCAACACCTGGGGACACAGCAGAGTGGACACCGGT
Source organism: Hylobates moloch (assembly GCF_009828535.3). NCBI lineage: Eukaryota > Metazoa > Chordata > Mammalia > Primates > Hylobatidae > Hylobates > Hylobates moloch. Next base: position 28,217,723 of record NW_026652279.1, read on the forward strand.
ATTGAGTGGATCTGGATGGATGGACCAAACACACTCCTGCAGGACACTGAGCAAAGCCCCGAAGGAGGCAGGGAGCAGGCTAGTGACGCCTGCAAGAGAGCACTCCAGGCAGAGGGGCAGCATGGGCGGGTCAGTGGACGCCTGTAGGAGAGTGCCCCGGGCAGAGGGGACACCCTGGGCGGGTCAGTGGACGCCTGCAGAAGAGTGCCCCAGGTGGAGGGGATGGCCTGGGCGGGTCAGTGATGCCTGCAGGAGAGCACCCCTGGCAGAGGGGATGGGCTGGGCGAAGGCCCTGAGGTGGGAGTGTGCCTGCTGCATCTACACAATAGCAATAGCGTACAGGCCTCTGTGGCCATGGTAGAGTGAGAGAGGGGTGGAGGAAATCAGAAGGGAGCCGGGTGCTGGGCAGGGCTGATTGTCTCAGCTTTTGAATGAGATGAGAAGCCCTGGAAGGATGCTGAGATGGGGAGGGGCATGGTCTGACAGGTTTTAAGGGCTCCCTCTGGCTGCGGTGCAGAGAACAGAGGGTACCAGGGCAGAGGTGGAGGCAGGGAAGTCAGGAAGGAGGCTGTTGCAGAGGTCCAGAAGAGAGATGGTGGGGAGGTGCTGGAACAGGAGTGAGAGGAGAGAGATGATCACACATGGTTGGATAGTGATTCTACTTGAAAGTAGAGCAACGGCATTGGGCTGTAGGGTGTTGCTATGGTTTGAATGTTTGTCCCCCACAAAACTCATGGTGAAATTTCATACCCATTGTGGCAGTATTGACAGGTGGGGCCTTTAAGAGGTAACTGGATCATGAGGGCTCTGACCTCATGAATGGATTAATTCATTCATGCATTAGTGAATTAATAGGTTAATGAATTAACGAGTTATCACAGGAGTGGGACTAGTGGCTTTATAAGAAGAGGAAGATAGACCAGAGCTGGCAAGCTCAGCCCCCTCACCATGTGACGCCCTGAGCTGCCTCAGGACTCTGCAGAGTCCCCACCAGGAAGAAGGCCCTCACCAGATGCAACCCCTCAACCTTGGACTTCTCAGCCTCCATAACTGTAAGAAATAAATTCCTATTCTTTATAAATTACCCCATTTCAGCTATTCTTCTGTAAGCAATAGAAAACAGACTAAGACAGGTATGAAAGAAAAAGAAATTGTGACTCTCGGCTGGCATCCTTAAGCAACTTATCCACAGCCTGTATGTGCCCCTTTTCAGACATGGCTTGCCTGTCACTGATGGAGAAGTGCAAACTCCCTGTAAAGTCTCTGGAGATGACTGTTGGCTACAGGTAGGGGAAGGAGCATAATATTAGTGTTATGGTTCTGCTTAAAAGAGGATGCCCTTGTCTCTTAGAGTTACATTCTGAAATACTTGCAGCTGAAATGGTGAAAAGATATACTGCAAAACTATCTTTGCAATATATACTGCAAAATAGTTTGAGGGTAGGTGAGGCTATAGAGGAAACAAAATTGGACATGGAGAGTTTTGAAGTTGGGTGATGTTACATGGTTGCTTATTATACTATACTCTTTACTTTTGTGTAGTTTAAGTTTTTCCAAATAAAAGTTTGGGCCAGGTGAGGTGGCTGGCCAGGCTCAGTGGCTCATGCCTGTAATCCTAGCACTTTGAGAGGCCAAGGCAGGTGGATCACCTGAGGTCAGGAGTTCGAGACCAGCCTGGCCAACATGGTGAAACCTCATCTCTACTAAAAATACAACTATTAGCCAGGCGTGGTAATGGGTACCTGTAATCCCACCTGCTCTGGAGGCTGAGGCATAAGAATTGCTTGAGCCCAGGAGGCGGAGGTTGCAGTGAGCTGAGATCGTGCCACTGTACTCCAGCCTGGGTGACAGAGCAAAACTCCGTCTCAAAAAAAAAAAATGGTGGTTTTTTAACCCTTTTTAGAGATCCATGTGATGGAATTGTTCTGTATTTTGACTGTGGCGGTGGTCACATGAATCTACATATGTGATAAAATTACAAACATTAATTATACACATGCACACACACACAAATGAGTGCATGTGAAACTGGCGAAATCTGAATAAGGTCAGTGGATTCCATCAATGCCAATATCCTTGGTGTGATATTGTACTATAGTGACATCAGATGTTAGCACTGGGGAAAAATGGTGGGAAAGGATATGGAACCTCTCTGTAGTCGTTCTGACAAGTAGCTACATGTAAATCTATAATTATCTTAAAATTTTTTAAAAAAATTCCCAAAATAATAGGGGAGAAAATAAAAAGTACTGGCAAGGATGTGGAGAAACTGGAACTTTTGTAAATTGTCGGTGGGAATGTAAATGGTGCAGTGGCTGTGGAAAACAGGATGACATATCCTCAGAAACTTAAACATGGTATTACCATGTTATAAGGCTGATTTTGGATGGGAGAGTTAAATGTGGGTGCAGGGGAGGATGTAAGAGTTGGC